>NC_088330.1:1267500-1567500 GCF_036884655.1 Musa acuminata AAA Group | reverse complement strand
ATAATTGGAGAAATCTTATATTTTATTATCGAGAAAAAAAATAAAAGATAAGAACAATTACTGAAGAAGCTTTATTGAAGAAATAAAAAATACTTCAATACATTTAACATGTTTTCTATCATATTTATACAGATTAGAAGAAAAGATTTTTCTTAACAAAATAGATAGATTTCCTTATATAGTTGGGGAAATCTTATCTTCTATCATGTCCCTGTAAGATGGTGCTCCTGATAAGGATATCAATCTTGGATCGATGCAAAGAATGATTTACAAGCGAGAGACTTCGTGAGGAGGGCAAAAGCATATCGCTGCTATTGTTGCGTCGTTTCCTTCGTTCTCCTTAAGTTCACTCTTTCGTTCTCTTAAGTCCACCAATTATTGGTGGAGCCTCTTAGGAATATGACTGCAGCGGCGTTGGTAACTAGTCGAAGACAAGGGCGAAGTTTCGCTTTTCTCAACAACATTGGTCGTTGAGGAAATGAGAGAATGAAGAAAAGCACAATTACTAAAAAAACTTTATTGAAAAAATGAAGAAGTTTTATTGAAGAAATAAAAAATACTTCAATACATTAACATGTTTCTCTCCTATTTATACAAATTAGGAGAAAGAAGAGCTCTACGAGATAAGGGTAGGAAGAAGAATGTGAGGAGGAAAAGAGAAGGATGCGATGAGTGAAGACGAGTGGCAATTGTGCAGGAGGTGATGGGCGAAGAAGTCGTCGTGACTATTAGGAGTCATCAAAAACCTTAACGAAAAGAATATATTCATCAACAGTTGTTGTACTGATAAGTATCGATCACACCGTACAGAACCAACCGATTTAGGATCGGAAACTCTCACCTTCAAGGATTCGGAGGACGTTTAGTTAAAGCTAGTCTCGTATACTCTCTGTAATCGATATAGTTCAAGGCCTCTCGTCCTTACGGCACCTTCAGCAAGTGCTGAATTAAGGCCAGATTTTGAGACAAAGAACCCCTCCCTCCTATTCTGCTGCTGCTGCAAGCCAGCAAGCTATTACTTGTGTTACAGGAAGCTCCATTTTAGAAGAGAAGGCCCCGCAGGGAGCGTTCTTTTAAGTGCCCAACTCAAACTGGCGGACCGACGACGGGCATTGCGAGAGGAAAACCTGCAAATGCAGTCCTGTGCTTTGCCATCCATATCCATAAATTAAGTACAATACTGTGCAGCTCCGGAAGACAGATATGAGATCGGATGACTCTTTTCTTTTTGTTTCTGTGACTGGTGGACTCTATAATTGTTCATATTGCATGGCAATTATTCATGGCCACCGACTCCGACACTCTCAGCACACTCTCCGGTTCCTCCCACATGGCTCACAAGGAGCACCACTGCACCCTCCGATCTCGTGTGGCTCAAGTCTAGAAAGGGTTGATGAGAGAGAGAGAGAGAAAGAGAGGGAACGGAAGTCATGTTCATGTCGCCTTATCTCATCTAAAACTTCTTCATTTCCGTGACAATTATTGAGTCCACGTTCGAAAGCTATCAAGCCTTTTCCATGATGGGGACGACTGCCCACCGCGTATCTTGACACCTAATCATCCCTAAAGACACTACGGTTCTATTGGAACCGAACTAGAATACTCGATTTCTAACAGTTGAATCTATCCCTTTCAATAGTTTCATGAATGACTAATTCATAAAAATCTAAATGATAATTCCGATCCAAAATCGAAACCCAATTCTTGAACCAAAACCATCGAGTAACCTTAAATTTAACAGATAGAAACGTGGGTTCGGGGATACAAATTAAAAGTCGTGACGACTTTCAACACGACTTCAACCACGACACGGTTGGAACTAGGGAGACGGCCGACTCCCTTGCAATGCAGTCAGAGGTGTGACGGAGTGAAGTCGTGACATGACGCAATTATGGGTACTTGGTCGCGGTCCTTTTCTTTGTTCTCTGTCCTCGGCGATTCTTATCGTTACCAGCCTTCTCTTGAGCCGTCTGTCCTTGTCATCGACGTATGCTCTGGCGCTGTCTCATCAACTCGATGAAGATGTCATGATTGCTCATCTCTCCGAACTGCGCCGGTTCCGTAAGTGCTTTGTTAGACGTACAGGATATTACGTGACGTCTATAACAAGATGAGTACAAGCTACGGAAACACTAACGAGTGTAGTAAACATGTGTAATAATAATAATAATAAGAATAATGTTTGCTGATATCATATCTAATTCAAATATGGAATCGAACTGAGAATTGCATGTGTTAATATTATTTTTTATCATCCGATGAATCAAGTTCAGTGTAGATTCATTCAATTGCAAGGTAGACCCATAATACTAACGTGAGAAATCGTTCGAAGCATCGAGCGTCGTGTATTGCAATTCATGATACGGACTAAATCTTCATGTCAGATTGACCGTAAAATGGCAATACGAGCAGACGTATGAAATTTCTCATGATCTCATGTCCATGTCCAATTTAGAGAAACTGAACGACATAATAAATGGCATCATCTCATGCAGCTATCAAACTCAATCATATAGTTAAATATACTCGTAAGTAGCAGTATGTAATGTAAGAAACCCATAATACGACTTTTGCACTCGTAAGGGCCATAACATTCATTACCCACAGTGAACCATAGAAGTTGTCCAGTCTTCTCGGTTCTACACGTTTATAAACCGGTGTTCAAGTTTAACGTGCTTGAACTCGGTGTAATAGTAACACTTTAAAGAATTCATCTCTCACTAGTCGTCACACGCACACATACGCAAACACACGAGTTGGTACGCCCTCACCGGGATTGGATTTCAATGCTCGGTTCACTTGCAAACCGGCAGCGGCCCCCCGCAGAGGCAGTCGTTGTTGGTGAAGGAGGCGGCCTCGAGGTGGTCGAAGGGGGAGCCGGCCGGGATGGGGCCGCAGAGGTGGTTGTGGCTGAGATCCAAGTGCCCCACGTACGCCGCCGTCACCAGCGTCTTCGGCACGCTGCCCCTTAGCCGGTTGTGCGACAGGTCCAGCGCCGTGTAGTACGACCGGGAGCCGAACACGTCCGGGATCTCCCCCTCGATGCCGTTTCGGCTCAGGTTCAGGATGCCGAGCCCCCGGCTTCTGAGCAGCGCCGCTGGGATCTGCCCGGTGAGCCGGTTCGAGTCGAGGTAGAGCGAGGCAAGCACCGGCATGGACCCCAGGGTCGCTGGGATCTGCCCGGAGATGCGGTTCTCAGCGAGGTCGAGGTCGGCGAGCCGGGTCATGTAGCCCACGGAAGCGGGGATGGTTCCGGAGATGCGGTTGCGGCCGAGGAGGGCGCGGCTGAGCATGCGCAGGTTTCCAAAATCGTGCGGGATGGGGCCGGAGATCTGGTTGTTGCTGAGGTCGAGGTGCATGAGTGAGGATAGGGCGGGGAGGGAGGCGGGGATGTGGCCGGAGATCTGGTTGTCGGCGACGTTGAGTACTGCGAGGCGGGAGAGGCGGCCGATGTCAGCGGGGATTGTGCCGGTGAGCCGGTTGCCGACGAGGTCGAGGATGCGGAGGAAGGGAAGGGAGGTGAGGCACGGAGGAATGGGCCCGGAAATGTGCTTCCAGTCGGCAAGGATGAGGGTGGCCAGACGGTCCAGGCGGCAGACCTCCGGCGAGATGCGGCCGGACATGAGGCCACCGGAGCGGCCTGAGCCGGCGAGGATGGGGTCTTCCGACTCTCCGCGCAGGGAGATGTCAGCTACGCGCCCGGTCGTGGGGTCGCAGCTCACGCCGTACCACCGGGAGCAGCACGCGTCGCCCGTCCACGACGAGAAGATACCCAGGTACGGCTCCGAAAGCGCCGACTTAAAAGCCAGGAGAGCCGCCCGATCCGAAGCCGAGCACCCGAAAGCGCCGTCGGTCGACGTGGCCGCGACGGCCAGGACGAGGACGACGGCCACGGTAGAGAGGAAACATGGAGGAGCCATACTGACTCTTAGCCGAAGCGATGATGAGTCTCTGCTAACTTTTTCCTTGTGACCGGGTTTATATGCGATTTCGGACGATTGTGTCCTCATCAAGATGGTCATATTACGATAGAAATTAACATGATTTCGGTGAAATTAAATGACTTAAAGAGGAGTATATGAGGAAGTACGGGCAGGGAGCAGGCGGGAACCGGAGGCACGTGCTTCGTTTCATATTAGCTTGTCGTTATCCGACGCGGCAGACGAATCCAGCGGACTGTTGCTCTAAAGATAGGACAAGAAGAAAAAAACTTTGAAGAACGTGTTATACTTTACCGCGATGCTACCCGCCTTGTAGTTCGGATAGAAAATGCCTCGACGCGGGTCCGCTCTTGGTAGAAAAAGGGTAGGAAAAAATTGTTGCTTGTCCACGAAAGGAAAGGGTCAATGGCTTTCTCACTTTATTTCTCACCAAAAAAGGCAAACGAAGACTCGGGTGGTAACCGGGAGCTGGCAGGACCTAACGGAATAAATGTTGGTGATCGTGGTTGTGACGCAGCCCTCTGATGTTAATCCAACGTTCCGCAGAGTGTAGTTGTGTGTCCTATTTGTTACGACCTCATGACTGAGGCAGCAAACCTCGTGAAACACCCAAGTCTGACAGGAGTGATGGGTTCAAATAATGTTTGTTGCATGTGTTGTGACGTCAGTCCTTTTTTTGCTTTACAGCCTCTCAGAGTCACCGAGGAAGTAATGGGATCGTTTGGAGGAGAGTCTCATGCTTCAAGCTTCAAGCCATCGATATCTCGCTGCACCATCAAATCATGTAATGAGAAGATTTAGACCACCGCGTTGTCATCATCAACATAATGGAATCCGCACCTAAACAACATAATGGAAGGTTGGATGGATGAATCTGACGACGGCAACACGAGACAAACTTGACTCGCTTAAATCCAGGCGGTTCACTGAAGCCCGACTTCAGGTCGGTGGGACCCGCGTCACATGCCTCTGCGGAGTATGTGTCTGTCCGCCGAAGTAGGTTCCTTGTACGTGGAAAAAAATAACTGCTGCGACGCATTTATATGTTAACCGGAGGAAGGGCCCAGCGACTCTGTCGAACCGCAAGAGAGGTACAGCCGAGGGTGAATGGTTAAGTGGTTGAAAAATGGAGTGCCCAACAGAACAGACAAAAACCAGCATGTGCGATCACGTGCTCTGTGATTCTCGAGGAAACACGAGTCCTAATCCGAGCGGCGGAACCGTGAAGCAATCTCCGACGCGAGAACCGAAGCAACCTATTGATGTTGATAAAGTAGAGATATAACGTGGGCCGCCACAGGACGTAACGTGTGGAACGCACTGTAAGAACATATATATATATATATATATATATATATGAGCATTTGGTCCAGTGGAACACAGAGAAAGAGAGACGAACAGAGGCTCTCTGCAAGACGGCACATAGATGAAAAGTTTTGGAGCAGCTTTCTCCAGACCACCAAATGATTCAACGGTGACATGACTCTGACGTGTGTATCATAACCAGGAGGTTAAACATTATTTTCTCGACCAAGTAGTGAGAGAGAGAGAGAGATCAATTGCTAGCGAGAATGGAATCAATCTTATCTCCGATATGGGCTTCGTAGTCCTCAAGGCGTCCAGCAACAGCTTCATTCTCCCAACGAATAAGCGTGGGCACACCCATGAGCTTGAACCTAGGGTCTACCCTCCATGGATGGCTAGGATTTCTCCACGTAGGTCTATCTCCAACATATGCTCTCAAAAGTACAAGATTGATATTTGATGCTTCCAGCTTTTCATATATGATGGGCTCTGCTACATTGCAATCTACAAATAGAATAGCATTTAACTCGCTTAGTAAATAAAAAGCTTGCCGAATCTGACGGGCATAATAATAATAATAATAATAATAAAAGTTAATACTATTTCAAGCCCTGAACAATAAGACGTCATACAATTATCAACCTTCACAGAACTAAAAAGCCACCTAGAGATAAGCCTGTCACACTCCTGCTTTTTTTCCTAAATCATTAGACATGGTCTAAGAGATATAGTTGACCATGAAGAAGCAAGAATGTTTCACCTCAAGTACAAGAGAAGAAACAAATAACTTCAGTCCCCCATTCATTGTGCTGATGGCACAAAGATGAGGACCATAAAGGCACCTACTACATTAAACGCAACATATAGTGAGTCAGAGAGGGATGATAAGGTACGAGAGAGGAGTGTCTTCTAATGAGATGAGGAACTCAAAGACCATAGGGATAGTTTGGCAAAAACATCCCAAGCAATTTCAAAATTTTAAATGTGAGGACAATAATGGCATTCTTAGGCCCCATACAGAACTCAAATTCTGAATCAAAATGATTGCGATCAAAAGTGATGCTTTCAAAGTTGAAATTATTGATACTTTACCCTCGGGCACAGAGCCTCCACTCTCCTTTATTCTTCTTCCCAATGTCTATCTTCCGACACATAGGCAGAGCTTTTTGATTGTTCTGCCAAAGCATGCCATAGAATATGCTACATTGCATAAAGAAAGGGGCTACTGACTTATTTTATGCATTAAACAAGACCGATTGGATCAACTCCTTTTGTGCTTGTCCCTAGGATTTTCCTAAAGCTACAAGAGACAAAAGATATTATGGATTTTGCCTGGAATCTTGTTTGCAAATCGTATCTGATCATGCATCAATTATCTAAATAGCTTTCAAATCTACAAAATAAGCACACAAAAAAAACATTAGTTTCTTATGATCGCTTATATCCATAGCATTGAGAAGATATATCAAATAGTTGCTTAGTGTAGATAAGATTAAACACAGCATCTAGCTCCTCATCCTAAAATTCAAAGGATTCAAGCATACACCTCACTCTAGGAAGAATGCATTCTTGGAAAAGTTGAAAAAAAGCCACCCAATCATATCTCTAAATATGCAAATGCAAGAAAATCCAAACATAAACAGGGATAAAGATGTAAACCTACAAAGGCTACATCAAGATTACTCATTAACACAAATGTCACAAACGCATGGATGCATATGCACAAGTGCACACAAGGACACACACGTAAGCGCACATGCACACACACACATATTGCAACACACAAAATTTACAGGATGTTGGCTTACATAGAATCAGTGTTTCTCTTAACCAATTATTTGCTTTACAGGTCTAAACATAAGAAATTTTGGAATATATTTCCTTAAGTCTCATGAGATAGTTAAAAGGAACTAAGATATCTTGTCCAATATGATAGCAAATTCTTGCAGTGAGCACTCAGGTCTAATGATTCATGAGAAAAAGAATCATTTTTTTTATTTTTTTCATCCCAATTTTTGCTAGACTGTGCTGATTTCTAGCTAAAGCAAGTTAGAAGAAAGAAAAACTCAATATAGGTTGCTCAATTTCAGATGTCCTATCCGACATTTTAAACTCTGAGATTACCTATAAGTTCAGATTGAAAATTTCATATTGGGAAAAAATAAATTATCAATATCAGGTCACATAGATTGGGACTGTGGCGATCAGGATCAATGCAAATATAAAAAATGGGCAGTCACTGAAGTTGGCAAGAACTGGACCATGGTTGCTGACACTACTTGAGATTCACTGAGTTTTCCAAGACTATATGGAATTGCAAGTAGAGGAGTGGCATGCAAGCATGCTCTGTTATATTTATGTCCAAGAGTATCATGACTAAGTCCCGAAAGTTAGATGATAGATAAAAATAATTTTACAAGTGAAAAAAGAAAGAATACATGAAATGCATACATTACTTTGTTAAAAGAAGAGAAATGGGAAAGAAACCAGAATTTCTGAGCTATTTAGTCCTGAAACAACCTTTAGTATGTTTCAATGAAGAAGGCAATGATAGTAACTTCACCTATCATAATCTACACATATGAACTGCTAAAACAACACTAGCGGAGCCTTTCTTTAACTAGCATATCTTAGGCAATGGCCCTTTAATCAGTCATAGACAGAGTCCACATTAATCAAAATAACAATAACAAACAACAGGCAAAGATCAACCAGTAGAAATAAATCCAAATGATAACCTTAAAAAATGAAAAGAGAGTCACTAAAAAGTAAAAACAAGGGTGTCCATAAACTCAATGAACCCACTTTAATTACGGCTACAAGGAATCGAGAGAGAACAATGGAACTGATTCCATTGATGGAAAGGCATCGAATTAAAAATCAAAACAAAGATTAATGAAAAAAGCCAGCTAAGAGCTTAACATGAAGTGCTTGGATGAACCAGGAATTTGCTTTGACGTTTATTGTTTCTTGTTTGTTCTTACGTAACGAATATAGGATGTAGGATCGGAACATGCTCCTATAGATTCAAATACTTGGGAACTATTTTTCACTGTGGGATTACATGGAACATGTTCTTACGTAACGAATATTTTCTCTCCAAGTTGGCAAATAGGCCATCAATATGAGATCACTATGCACAGCCTTCATCCAAGTACTGGATCGAACAACAGAGTAAGAAGAACTAATAGATATCAAAGACAAAAACCCGAAGGGTTTTACGTCGTAGTGGGTCGTTCTCAAGCAGAAAGAGAGAGGAGAAAGAAGAAAGTGCAACAGATCTGATCTAAGAGAGGAAGAGCGGAAAGGGCAAGCGGAACAATGTACCAGGGCACCAGCTGCGATTGGTAGAGGGATCCTTGTCGGCCAAGAACAGAAGAAACTTGAGTTGACCTGGTTCCGATGGGGAGCCTTCCGTCGTCTCCGACTTGGTGAATCCCTCGAAAACCTGGTCGAAGTTGGAGAGATCGGCGTCAAAGGTCTTGAGAGGCATCCCTTCCTTCCTTCCCCCACTTAGAAACCCTGCCTTGCTCAGTTAGGATCGGAGAGATAGGGGCGCATGGGGCATCACCAATTGGCCGGCCCTTCTTAAATTTGGAACGGACGGCTGATATTTGATGAAAGCAACCTGCAAAACTCGTGAGGAATACGAATCAGGATAGCCAAACTATCGATCTGCTCAACATGAGAGCACGTGGCGGCGTACGTGCATCCTATCATTAATTAGCATGTTACTTGTGAGCGGGGAGAGAATACTGCAAACATCATCAAAGGAAATTTTACAAATTAATAATTAAATATTCTGATAATAATTAAAATATTTATAAAGGAATTAAACCCTAATTTTCAAGGTTTACTTCTTTCACATGATATCATTAATCATTAATTAAGCATTGTAGATGATCAATCTAGACTCTTCTGCAACCACCATCAGAAAAATTAGCTTAGATGATATTTAGCTTATTGTAAGTCATTTCTGTATTGGATAACCCATTTCTTTCATACATTCTCTCCTTATGTTGTCTTCCTCTTGTGTCCTATTTTAATTTAATAACTTTAGCTTTTATATATAATTATCTTTTGATTTTATTTATACACACCTAAAAATGTCAATAGCTTGAGATCAAACATTAATCGAATATACATAATTATATTTTAATAGATCAACTATCAAGGTGGAAGAGAAGCCAAACAATATATTACTTAAGAGGACAACATCTGAAAAATGAATCCGATCAAGTCATCTTCATCACATTGAGTTATTAACCATTTCCGATACTAACACTATACGCACAAGAATTCATTCAAAAATACTTGCAATTACCACTTGCAACATTTGGTCATGTCTGCAAATGATAATTGTCTGCAAAACACGTATTACCACTATGATCAACAACAAAAGCACAACTGAAGAACAAGGACTATCCCTGCTAAAACACCAAGGGCCGCCCCCTATCACGGAGGACGTGGTTACAAGATGCCGAGTACCTCATACAAGAAATCAATCAGCAGTAGACCTCTTCTCGGTAGTGTAGGGGAAGCACTCCTTTCCATTGTCAACTCTTGCTGTCCGGCCTCCAATATCCAACACAGCAGAAGTGAATGCAAGAGCTGATCCTGCAGAGATCGCTGTTGGAATGCTCCTACCTGTACATTGAATGAGGCATAGATCAACATAAGGAAAAATAAGGTAATCTGAATGACCCAACAAGAAAAGCATGATGTCATAGCATAGAGATATGCAGAATTGACGAATTTACTCCATAGAAGATCCTTACAGACAGATACTATAAATTAGCTAGAATACTATTCCTGCCCGAACAAGGGAAATAGTATCAGTAACCACAATTGCAAGTCAGCAGAACAGAAAGCAAAATCATGGCATCTTTGTTTCAACCAAGCAACATAACTCAGGTGGAAGATAGAAACTTGCATATAATTATATCTTTCCACTTACAGAATAGTGATTAACATTGATGAAAACTTAGTAAACTAGTTAAGTAGTTAACACATATATGTCTACATTTTGGACTAGCTTTAGCCAGAAATTCAATCTCAAGAATTTTCATAAACAAGTTTGGTACTTACAGCATTACTATGTGAAGAAACTTCATTTATGATTTCCAAGACACATACATCAACAACAACAACAAAGTCATAAGTCTCAACTATTTTGGATTGGATACATGGATATTTTACCATCATTAAGATATGTAAAAGGTCATATGTATAGTTAAGTTTAGAATATCTAAATCTTTATTTATAGTTTCTATTAAAGTCTTTTTAGGTCTTTCTCTCTCTCCTTGTACAATTAAGATTAATCATTTCAACTCTTCTACCTATCACCTCTGTAAGTCTCCTAAGCACATATTTATACCATCTTAAACAATTTCTCTTTTATCTTATCCTGTATCAAAGCGATACCTAATTATTTATGAATAAAATTTGTATTCCTATCTTTCCTAGTAACTCTACAGATCCATCTCAACATTCTTATTTCAACAACACAAACTTTTTATATATGTCTTTAAGAACTCTTTCATAAGCTTTCTCTAAGTCAATAAAGATCATATGCAAATCTTTCTTTTTCTCCCTATATTTTCATTAATTATCTTAATCAATAAATAGATTTTATGGTTGATTTCCTAAGACACATATGGAGTAAAAATGGAATGCCAACGATATGCCTTGGAATGATAAATGACCTTCCAAAACCAATTGGTGTGTACATTGAATGTTAAGTTCATCACACATTTGACCTTAGTTGGTATTCTTGATTGAATGAGCAGGTATGCCTTAATATATTGCCAAAACTAGAATAAAATGTAAGAGTTGATAATCAAGGGATCCCAAGCATTGGCATTGCTTTGTAGTTTTAAACAAGGGAGGCATATACAATGAAAAAGAAACTATCCACAATAAAAACTATAACTATATATTAGTAAACCTGGAGCAAAGTCTTATTTATATACTATATATCATATGATTATAAAATTTGAATAAAATATACTATGTATTATATAGCACCTATTATAATATTATATTATTAAATATTAAATAGGAAAAGTAAAGCTTCTTACTTATCTCTTCATCAGTTTTTAGTTTTGTGGAGACTCATTAAATCTACTTTGATGAGCTTGAAACCACCTACAACTGTGATGGCAACCTAAGGCATTGTGTGAATGTCATGAAAAAGAAGTTTGTCAACAAATGTAATGGCAACTGCGAAGCAATGTTTTTAAAAGGTGCTGGGGCAAGACAAGACGAGATCCGAGCGCCTCGTAACACCTTGAGGCGAGGCGTTTCAATGAAACGCTACTTGGGTGAGCACTTGAGTATAGGTGCCAGGCCAATCGGGTGTGCACCTGAGCCAAATTGATGATGGTCAGCCTGGGTTCGAGCCTAGGCGAGTAAGTTGGTTTAATTGAACTGTGACCCAGTGAAAGAAACCAACAAAGCAAAGTCACTACTCGTTCGCTACCTTCATATGCTTTATCCGTCATCGGTTTCCACCTTCCACCCCTTTCATTGGTTACTTCTCCTCCTTTCTTTCTTATTTTATAGCCTACCTTTACATTACTCACACAAGTAAAGCATTAGAAGGGTAGTGACAAATGGAGTTACATCAAAATGTCAAGGTTTTATTCCAAAAATAAAGAAAAGAAGAAAATAAAAGGGAGCTACCATGTCTTTTATTTGTCTTTTTAAAACTTAAACTACGAATTTTAACCTCAATCACTTAAATGATTTGAAGAAAAGGGAGCATTTGAACAGCCATGCAGCTTACTTGGCTGGTATAAAAAGAACCAGATCCAGTATAGTTTCCATGTTTATTCATCTTTATAAAAGAGCTACCATGATAGCATTTTTATGGCCTATGTCCCTTACCTCTTCTAGTAAATACACACACATTATATATAAGTAAAAGCTTACAAGAACTGTTAGGTAGGTGTAATTACAAGAGATGTAATTTGGTACTTTATATGATTCCAATTTGATGTATCATTATCATATTTAATTATTAATCAATAGTACTATATACTTTTAAATTTTAATATTCGAGAGTGTCTCGCTTCACTCTTTCGAGCATTTTGGGATCTTGGCATCTAGTGCTTTTAAAAACACTGCAGCGAAGGCTAAAGGTTACCGGCAAAGGAATGCTCCTCTCTTCCATAAGCCATAAGACCTCCTCTTCCATTTCTCCCCATCTACTTCACACTCCTCTTCTCCACAAATGGCCAGATCTGACATTCCTGCCTCCTTAGATCTTACTCCTCTCAGATCTGTTAACCCTCCTTCGATTCCCTCTCTCTTTTCTATTTTCCTTAGGTTTACTTCCTTACCTTCTTTCCTTCTTTTCTTCTTTTTGTTTCAACTCTTTTGGTCAGAATCAGCCATTTCCGAGTGCCACTATCTGTTGGCAAGATTCTGTGCTGATAATGGCTCAAAGCTAAAAATCGACCAGCTGACTGATTTTCAACAAATGCAAGGTAATTTTTGGCACAGAGACAATTCCAATCCTTTTTGGGCTGCTTCCACCCAATTTCTCTGGCTCCTTGATATATCGGGAACGATCAAATTGGTTTTGGCCAGACTTGATCAAATTTGGCTGATTAGTACTGGAATTAATCAAGTTTGAAAAAAGTATCATCTTAGCTCAAGTTTCCGTAGGTTTGAGATGTGGAAGGATATGTGCAAAGACATATCACACTGTGATGTGTGCCACAAGGTCAAGTTGCTTCCTTTGATACACCTTTCAAAATTTTTTCATTCATGTGATTTAGTTTATACAAATTCTCCTGCATAGCTCCAAGTTGTAGAGTTTTTCTTGTCGAGTACATAGCAAAGCTTCATAAGTAGTCATACTCTATTGCGTGAGACTGCAAAAGGGCATTTTCTCTATTTCTAGTGTGAATTCTTCATTTTGCAAGGGACCAAGTACAAGATGAGTATAGCATACCAACTCAGACTAAAGTTCTTCATTTTGAAACATGGGCTAGAGACTTGCACTGTTATGTGGGAGAAAACACTTTGAGAATGGCTAAAGTTCCTAAATTAGACAATGTGATCCTAAAATGGATTTTACTACTCTGCCCAGACACACCACAAATTTGGAGATGCCCTATGGTGGACTATTGTGTTCTCTGCCCACAATAGCAGATGAGATAGACACAAACGTTTTGCAGGATGAAGAGCAGCTGAGGACCCTCAGGAGGCACTTGGCAATAATAGAAAACAGAATGAAAAACTACTATGTTTGGAAGCACAGAGTTCGCAATTGATGATTTGATGCATTAAATTTTTTCGGTTTGCAAAGGTAAGTGATGAAGGCGAGATTTGGTCCCAGGACTTTGCATTGTATGATCTATCAAGGCTTTTACCAACCATGCTAGCTAGGACTTTCATTTATAAACTAATAAGATATTAAAATATGCCGGATGAGGTTTTGAACCCTTAACCTAAGTGAGTTTGATTCACCACCATCAGACCAATGTTTTAGGAGTTAAATTATAGTTGACGGAAGTGGGATTTGATGCATTAAAATATTAATTCTGTTTTCTTAATTATCTCAGCTACTTAAGGTATCTAGTAACTATCAAACATTTTAAGCAACTTTAACTTTGCAAAAGACCAAACAAGTCAAAGAACTCCTCAAACTATTTTCCATAAGCATGGGATTTCCTGAGATTAGAAGTTTCAACTCTTATAATTTCTTAAACAAAATATAAGGAATAACAGAATGCAACAAAAAACTTCATTTAGGTATATGTGATTTTAGAATATGTACTTTCTTCACAAATAATACCACTTAATAAATAAGAAAAACAATCAATTTCAACAAATCATAAACAGTTCTTTATTTTCTGTTCTGTATCTAAAATTAGCAAATTCAAGATTTGGTACCCTTTTTTTCTTTTGATAATGCTACCAAGTTTTATTTGTTCATTTTTTTTAATAATCTTCTTGAGGCTCTACTAGAACTACTGAAATCAAATACCAACTAGTGAAATTGAAATTACATATTAGGTAAATTCAAGACTCATACTTGAATACTTGTTTGGTACTGTGTACAAAGCATTAGCAGCATTCTGTAATTCAAGTGGAGAAAGATAGCTCAAAATAAACCAGCTTAATAAAACAGGATATAACGCATGTTACAAATCTATATAAACTACAAGTAACATGATAGAAAATTGAGATATTTGGTAACTTATGAGTTATATAAAAAAAAATGCAGGTTTAGATTCCGTATATCATTACTACATGAAAACAGAAAAGGATGTTTTACCTTTGAAGCCATGAACAGTTGCTCCGGCGACAAAAGCACCCACAGCACCATTTATGAAATCCCTCTTCAACCTTTGCTTTTGTACTGACTGCTCCACGCCAATGTACAGTCCTCCGACGGCAGCAAAGGTGAGCCCGTAGTTCCCGCACATCTTCAACGTTCTTATCAACCCCGGAAGAGCTACGTTCCGCTCCACACGAGGCACATCATACCAAGTAGCAACAATGGTGCCTCAAATGGTTCCTGCTACTAAACCCGTCGTTGCGCCCTTAATTGTCTTCATAACTGGAGAATCCTCGACCTCCAGATATCTCATCTCCGACGGATCCATCTTCTCTTCCAGTCGATACAGATGGATTAGGATGAAATGAAACCCTAGAAATTCAAGATCGACTAAAAACGCAGTTTTAATCTAAAATTTGCAATAGAACTCAAAGATCAAGGAAAACCGGACCAAAATTAAACCGAGGGAACAGATTAAGAACCAAAATCGGGAAAAATAGAAAAGTAAATTGCTGGATCAGAGTAACTAAAAGGAAAACCATGACAACAGGCGGAATCAATTTGGGGAAAAAGATGTACCTCGACGTTTTGGGCGTAAAATTACTCGACGGAGGAGGAGCTGCCCCAAACCCCAGGCGGAGTTCTACACGGTGGAGTGTAAGAACCACAAAATTACTAGAACACCCTCCATCCCTCGCCTCTGGATCAGACGGCTGCTGGGACGTCCATGGCCCGTGTTCGTCATCCAAATGCTCGTGACCGTCTGATTAGAAAAAACACTTATAAAAGACGGATAATGATTATATTTTATAGATCTATGAAAAGCTTAGGGATATGCATGTGATTTAACGAAGACAAAGGTTTTCTTATGTATATGATTTATCAGTGTTCAAATGGCACAAGCATTCCTTGAGACTATTAAGTGATGTGATCTTAATTTCAAAGCATATCTCATGCATTTGGACGTTTCTAAATCATATATAGATCCGAAGACTGGCAAGAGCTGCACTGATACATAAGTGAGCTTGCCAACCGCCACTGGGCTCGCTTGCAGTAGAGAACAAAGCAAATCGATACTACGCACCAGAGTACACAAGCACTACAAAGAATCAAATCAATCTCATCCTTAGCATGTAAATGATCCACTCTGTGACCTCTAAAATGAAGCCTACAGAAAAGAAGCAGCAGAAGATACTTCCATCAATGGCATCACTCTCTGCATTAAAATGCTTTTGCTCTCCACAATGCGGTCTCTCTTAGCATGTATAGCTTCTGAAACAGAGGAAGAAGCTCACAGCACCGAACTCCTGCTTGTTCCATTGCACATGCACTCGGGAACTGGGAAAGCAGTGACGTCCTTGTCGCCCTTGTCGCTCCTCCACTCGGGCTGGCCGACCGATCCTCGGTGGAGTTCCTTGATGATCCGATGGAATTCGAGCTCGGGAAGAGAGGCGTCAAGGAAATATGGGAGCATCTGACGCTTGTTCGGGGTGATGAACTTTCTGTGCCCGGCGAATGCCCGGTGGCCCTGCATCAGGTGCCCCATGTTTCCCCCATGGGAGGGCATGAACACATCACTCTGTTCGCAGACGATGTAGTCGATAGCTGCTAGGAGGGAGGCCTTCTTCGCGAACGGTTCGAGTTCGCCGGGCAGCGACAGATTCTCCTTGTTGTACAGATGCGGGAACTCTCTCGTCAAAGGCAGCAGCGCCTCCGGCCCTCCGAACGGCTCGCCGCCTGCCCAGTATATCATCGCATCTGGGGGAGCTCCTAGTGCTTTCAGCAGCCTGAAACAGAGCAGGTAGGCCTCAGTTCCCCACAAGATGTATGCATACTTGCTTCCTGATTCCTCTACCTGGTGACTTCGAGAGCATTCAGTGGGCAGAATCCGGCGAGTTTGCGCTCGTGGTAGGTTATGTTGGACCTACCAGTGAGGAGCTTCGGGCGGAGCTTCCTCTCTTCTTGGACGATCTCGTCGTACTCGGAGCTCAGCCCAGGAAGGCACCCTGTTCGCACCCACACATCTTTCTCCAGTCGAAGGTGCAGAGCGAGGTAAGGCCCCTTGCTCCGCATCCTCATGGCGAGATTGTTGCCCAACTCCTGGATGGGTGCTGCAAACCTCAGGGCATGGAAGGCGACCTGTTGCCGAACATGTGGATTCAGAAGGACAATTTCGATGAAACAAGAACATCAGAGAGACAAGGTTGGATGTTCTGATTACTTTGCATCGGAGCTTTTGTAGGTCACGTGGGAGGTCTTTGGACAACCGGGAATCCAATCCTCTGAGAAGCAAAACCCCTTCTCTGTTGAGCTGCAATCACAAGAACAAGTAGACAGCACGTCATCAGACTCAGCTCTAATCTTCCATTCACCACCAAATGGTTGGAGAAGAAAACCATTTGGACGCTTCGGTCATCTTTCTTTGATGAAGGAAGCAACAGTTCAGTCATCATCAACTGACGAGACTGGAGAAAAGAAGCACATACTTTCTTCAGGTACCGATTCCGGATCCAGCTAGGGGGGACATTGAGAGGGGTCTGCTTCCCGTCCACTGGCCTCGTTCTGATATGGGTCGACGGCAGCGACGACACCACCTTAACATCGTCGGCGAGAACTCTCTTGAAATGCTCCAGATCAAATATATCAGAGAACTCGCTGCCCAATCGAAAAATTGATGCAAAAATAATTAGATGCCACTTGAAACCAAATGAAGAGATGAGGATAAACAGATCGACGGATAATAGATCAGAAATAGCAATTCTTTGCACCCAGAAATGCTTAATATATAGTATACTTATCTCCAGACTCCATAAAAACTCGGGTGTGAGCTTCCTTTTAAGGACAATAGATGGTAAAAGGGTTCAAAACTTTCTAATGTTGGAACTAAAATGGCAGAAAAGGAAGACGACAGTAGCAAAGATAGGAGGATTTTGATCCTAGATTCTCTCGAAAGTAACAAGATGGACTCGCAAAATGGCACCTTTCGTCGCCCCAGATGACATTGACCTGGAGAACAGGGACGACGAGCGCCGCCCCGAGGATGCGAGCGATCACCACCGCGTCGACGATCTGGTTCCGCTGCTGGTTGAGCCCACCGGAGACCACCACCAGCAAGTACTTCCGCCGCCTGACTCCTCGAGCCGCCTCGCTCTCCATCCGGAACTCCTCGCTGAAGTTAAGGCACGGCGAGTATCCCATTCCATCCGGCTGCCTCCAGAACTCCCCCACCACCTCTCCCACATCGCCACCATCAACTCCCACCGACACCACCGCCGCTTTGTCGGCAGCCCACGCCGATTCGGTCGACGAAGAGTGCGAGCAGGGGACGGAGGGAAAGGGGAGGAGGCGGTGGAGCTCGGACCCGATCCTGAGGGTGCGGAGCAGGGCGAGAAGGAAGAAGAGCAGGAGTAGGAGGAACTTCGGGTTTCGTGCAAGGGACGGAAGGCGCTGGCCGGGGAACCGCACGGCCTTCTTGGGGGAGAGGCGGAGGCCGTGGAGAGAGTGAATGAACTGCGACGGCACTGCGATGTACGAGAGCCGCTTCGTCTTCGACCTCGCCATCAGTGCTCTAAGCTCACCTTACTATTCGTCCTCCTCTTCTACTACTTGTCCTTCTGAGACATGGTCATCGGGGGGAGTGAGAAATGGCCGACCAGCCAACTTGATTCATCGAGCGGGTTGGGAGTGCCTTTCCCGCTCCAATGACGAGAACGCCCGTCCGACAAGGAGAATCCAACGGATCGATATGGGGTACTGTCGTCATATGGCGCGGCAAACGTTCAGTCCTCGAATGAGAGGGACCGGGATTGCGGCCATCGAGACGTGTCGCAAGATCAAACGGCCAGCTGGCGAAATCTGACGTGCGACCAATCCAATCGAGAGTCCGTATACATTGTCGTGTACGGGTCGACGATCAGCACGTACGTGATCGTCCCAGCTGAGGAAATGGACGGTGGATCGTCGATGGGGCTCGACGAAGTATCTGGCGGTGGTAAAGGACGGCTTCTTTAATGCGTCTCCAACCCATGATCATAACATTACATTTGGAATTGGTCACCGTAAGAATTAATATACATGTAAAAATTAGGGGTTTGAATCAAATTAAAATCAACGAACAATGGAGGATCATGAGCTACGAGCCAATCATGGTTGTGTCCGATTCATATAATTAATTGGGGCTATTAATGACTTCGTCTTAATTTTGGATTTTTCTCATTGGCAAAAATTTCCATGGAAGGGTTAAATATAGGTATTGGAGATCCAACGGGAGCACAATATGTAGAACATGGCTGGCTGGATCGGTGCTGAAAAGGACACTTCAGGTGATAATATAGAATAGCTGCAGGTGATAGTAACGAGACAAGAGGATGATAGAGACATGAGAGGCAAGGGAAAAGTCATCAGGAGAGAGAGAGAGAGAGAGATGGCTTTTGAGTAATAGAAGAAGAGCTTAGAGGTAGAGTACCCAATAATATATTATTATCCTTCAGATTATCTATATAAACAAAAAGAATTAAGTAAATCCAAAGAAAAATGATATCACCTTTCACAGAAACAACAGCTTCTCAAACGCGTTGGAATACCCAATCATTTGGTACATCACGAAATCACACATGCATGGCTAAAGTGGAAGGACGAGGACGACACGAAAATGCTTGGCCAACCACATGTCTCTGCTGCACCACTCGTTAAACAAAGCTGCACGAAAACCCACAACAACAGCCTATCACGGAAAGCTTTTATCACACTAAAAGGACCTGCGAGAACATTTGTATCGTGCAAGTTAGAACTTGCTCCGAAGTGACTGCGAACGAGAAGGATGGATGGAGACTCGTCACCTTGTTTCTCGTTCTATGTCTACAACGCATGTATTCTTCACTGTACAAAATGGGATAGTTTCCGACCAGAGAAATATAAATCGATTATTTTAACGACCGACACACTACTACTCGACAGAAAGTAGAAAGTAGAGCACAGGCTCTCAGGTAATTAATATTCTTTTTCAACAAAAAGAAATATATTTATTGACCTTAGAAGTGATTTTTCGATGGACGAGTCGGAAAAAAATGAACCTTCTCACTTGACAATCATTTACTTAGACCTCTTTCGATCTTCATTGTCTCCCCCTTTGGTAAGTCAAGCAAAGATCACCATCTATCGACATCTCATGGTGTAGGAGTGGTTGATGACTTTTCGATAGTAGGTAAGAGGTGAACATCTCGGGACCTCTCCTTTCACAAGGTGATGCAAGACACCCAAATAGATGATGAATAGAAAACCAATTGGTAAACAACAACTCTCTTTTCTTGATGACTCGGTCACTATTAGGTCAATTTCTCTCTCTCGTCCTCCTCCTTTTAAGATGACTTGGTTGAGCAATCATCCATACGGGTGGAATGGCAGTCCGGACCAAACAGGGAAGCTATTGATATTGCAAGAAATACAAGATCAATATATACAAAAGATGAGCTAATTTATACGTACAACTCGTGAGATAGGCGTAATCTTAAAATTACAATGGTACGTCTTACATGAATTTCTTCTGCATTATAAATTTCAGTAAGGTTTTGGTAATGTCAAATGTACTTTGAATTGGTTAATTAGATAGTGCAAAATATGAAGAATCAAGTAGTACATAATATAATGAGGAACGAATGTACAGCACCACACGTCTCCATCTTGACTCCCTCCCTCACGACAACATCACCAACTTGGTATCACAACGCCCCTTCTTCGAACCAAGAAAACTTTGAAGCTCATTGAAGAATGCCAAGGGCCTCCTCCTCCAACAAATATGGAAACCCTTCATCTCTCTCTCTCTCTCTCTCTTGTTCCCAGTTTGCTAAAGTCACATGACGATAGGATGATACCTTCTAACCTGAGTTATTCTCCATCTATTTCGCAGATGCGGCTACAAGGACCTAATCGTAGGAGAGAGAAACAATCCTAAATTTCAGATCGAAAGATACGGACAGGACTCATCGAATGTTGAAGGGAGCACGGTTGGATCAACGATCGGTAGAGTGTCAAAATGAACCTAATCGGTCGGCTTTGTTTATTGCAACATGGATAGACCGTCTACACGTAAAGAAATCCAACACCCACCGCAGAAGATGAGTGCGTCTTGTTTATAAAGAAAGCATCACGTTGGATAGGGAGGGAATATCTTGGATACCCACTCATGAAACTTTAATGGTTGTTGTATTGACCTCCCGTTGGAATCTCGTCAATCAGTGATACATCAATGTATCTTTTGCTTGCTACAGAATTTGAATCAATCAAAGAACAAAAATCTTCCATGCGTAGCAGATGAATGAACTGAACTATAATTACTTGATCAGTCCTATATATATATATATATATATATATATATATAGTTCAGATAATAGATAAGCAATCACAGAAAACATTAAAATATTAGCTTCTTCTATTTCTACTTCTTGCACCTATCATGAGGAACTGTGGAGATTAGGTTTAGCAATGAAGCCAAGGCGTCTTTGTTCACGGACTACAAAGACGACATTTATATCTATTCGTTCCATGTCTCCACCGTGATAAAATATTGTGATTGTTTGAATCCAGGACAAGTAAATTAGATTCCGTGAGCTACTACGACTTGGTTTTTTTAAGGATCAACTTGCTCCACTGTGTCGCATCTTTAATATTCTAAAACAAAAATGTTCATGTCATCAAACGTTGCTTTTGCTTCTATCACGATTTAGTTGAATGCATCACCAGCCACCTGCTTGCCTGTACCCGGTTGTTTGCAGCCCGATACGCCATGACTCCTTGTGATCGTATCGCGAAGAAGAAGATCTCGGTGATAAGAGAGTGATCAGTGAAATCAGTAAGACATAAATCCAAAAAAATAGTATACATGTGTAATCTGTGTAAGCTTCACAATGAATGAAAAATTCAGGTTCTTTACTATCGCTTGACTTGTCATAGCGAGTTCATACGATCGTTAATAGTTAATTGGATCAGTTATGTAAAATCACCTATTATCATTCAGTCATGGAGGAATTCGCTACCATTATGATTACTAGACGAGAGTGTTGGGCTGACTGTGATGTAAGATGGTGTTGAGTTGACGCTAATGTGGAGTCATTCGATTAATGTGTCGTAAGGTTATCCACATGCCATATGATAAAAGCTTAATACTAATTTTTTAATAAAATATCATATATATATATATATTAAATAAGGTTTCAAAATTTTCTCGGAACACAGGTCTTTCTATAGTCAAACTGATTATTCTAAAAGCGACAAAAGGAATCAAAAAAATAATAATATATGCATCGACGCGTGACACGGAAGAACAAACGATGGACGGCCATGTCGCATCTACAAAACTGCGTATACCTCATGCTGTCAGTGCATGCGTATTTTTGTGCCAACACTGTTATACCCATCTCAGGAAACGTATTTTTGTACTACCCACGTGCATGCGTCCAACTTGTGGTGGGTCCGACATGACGCGCGTCTCGCGAATGATGCGAGAGATCTATGCCTGTCTGGACCATTCATCCATGGTGGGTTCCTCACCCAAAAGCGAGTGGGCCCCCGTACCTTTGACGATGACTTTTCTCGCAGCGTATCTTTGGGAGTGCAGTGGCTCCACCTCCTACAATAATGATGATGATGCCGAGCGCCATAGTGAGTCCTCGGATGGATGGATGCATGCATGCATGTGATTACCGCAAAGCCTGCAAATATATATATATTTATTTATTTATTTATTTTTGTGTAATGTAGGTTTCAGTTTAAAATTATATATGAGCATTTTGTATGTTATTTAATATAATAAAAATATACTTTAATAAAAAAGAATTAAATTTCGATACCTAGGAATCATCTTAATAGATGTTCATCCTTTATAACCTTATTTAAAAACATGTTTAACTTACTTCAACTTTGAGAATTAGACTCCATAGTGATGCAAGTAAGTCCCACTAATGCACCACTTTGAGCCCTCTCAAAAAATCATAACTAGTCACGTACTATTCTAATTATGAATTGTGAAATCAATTCCTACATATAAAGCCAAGTCTATAGATCGATCAAAATTGATATACCTCTTGATTGTTTTCATAACACACATTATCATTCCTCCATAGAACATAGGTAAGAATTTTGTGAAATATAAAAAGTTCAGGATATCAAGTAATATTAACAGATTAAGAGTTTAAAATATTATTTAATGTATTTATATACATAAAAAAAATATTAGTTTGATTTTGGATACGAGACTCACATACTAAGGGTTGAAATTTTGAAGCGAGATAATACATCGGATTAAAATTCATCTTCATCATTTGCCTTCCAAAATTTCAAAGAAAAAGGAGAAAATAATTACAACTCTAATATACAAGACATTCTTATATCCTCCCTTGTGACCTCTATCCTTTGTGTGAATCATTTGGCCCTACCACCTTCTGTTATGGCGTCTTCAAAGAGTTAGTAGCTCCGGACAAACATCAGTGGAGTCAACATTGCAAATAAAATTGCAGTAAAGGAGTCCCTCGGCCAATCCTTTATAGCTCCCCCCGTACACATGCTTTCACTTTAAATCAGATATTGATATCGATTCGGGTTTGAATAGTTATACGAATTATTCTCGTTTCGGATTATTTAATTAAAATAATAAAAAATAGGAGTCTCGATCCATTTTAACATAAGAAAAAGATAAATTAGGACTTATAAACATGAGCTCTCTTAGTATGTATGATACCGTAGCTCTCGTTCCTTTTTTGTCATTGTAATATTGCTATTGTCGCTTTCATTTTGATTATATCATTACTTTCTAGTTATACTTTTTCTTCCTTCTTTCTCTCGTCATCTTTCTTTTGCTTTTTCTTTTTCCTTAAAAATAACGATACGTGCTAACATATCATGTGTTGATTCATCGATATAGATCAGTACATATCGTTAGATCAGTAAACAACATTGCTCTCATGTGCTCATATTGGCAGCATCAGTCTTTTTGGTATTAGGTGAACTGATCGAATGCTTATATCATGTGATGAATCGTAGGGTGGGAGGACAGTCTTCCGAGTTGGGTAGTTCCAAGATGTTGGAGCAGTGAATTTAATCTATATTGAATTTAAATATAAAAAATAATGAAGATACATGAGATAAAGAGAAAATAATTAAGAAATATAAACGAAGATAATAATAGATAAAGATTATAGTCCCAGACTAATTGATTTGTTGGAGAGATTTTGATGAAAATTCTCCATCATGAGAAGGGTCATCAATAAATCTCGACAGTTCAATAAAAATTTGTTTATTAATAAAAATATAGTTCAATAATAAATATCATTTGTTATAGAAATCATATTTTTTAATAAAAAATATTAAAAACAAAAACAAAAGACTTAAAGAGTTATATGGACCTCCCATATATATGGAACCCGTTCCGGTCCATACAGCCTTCTAGTAGATGGGCTTGGGCAAGTTCTCTAATACATAGATGAAGGACTTGGCTTGTACTTGGGCCGGCTGAACCCGTTCCGGTCCGTCCCGGTCAATCGAGCGGGTTCGCCGGTTTATTTGATGCCATCGGTAAGTGCCTCCGGTCGCTTCCTCCAAGCGAAAAATGCAAGACGGCGCTGAGACTCGCAATCTCCCGATCGACATCGCCTTCGCTCGTCTCGGAGGTCTCCTCCTTTTCGTTTCTCTCCATTCTCAGTTGCCTTTGGTTTTACCTTGATTCCTTCGAGGACGCGATCGGTCCCTTTTTCATTTTTTTCCCGTATTTTTCATTTTTTTCTTTTGGTGAAAATTTGTAGAATGGCTGGTGGATCGGAAGAGGATTCCTCAAGACTGGAGGAAGCGGCTGAGCGCGATCAGAGCTCGCATCTCGTCCGCACTCCCATCGCTGCCGAGGGATCTGGATCCCTTCTTGCAAACCCTTGATCCGGAAGGTAACTCTCCCTGCTCAAATTCCCTGTATTTCTTTTCCGTGTCAATAATCTGCGTAACTGATCTCATTTCCATGGTATCTGAGGTTTGATATTGCTTAAGTATGTTGCTGATTTCTTTGTTTGTTTTTTAATCGACGAAGTGTAGCAGAGAATGCCAAAAAGAAGATTGACGTCTTTTTGTTTAGATGCTAGGGTAGCATACATCGAAATTCTGAAAAAATGAGACATAAAAGTAGCGTTATGATGGAATGGGACAATATGTAACGAGCTGCTTTGATGTATTCATCAACCTACATGTGTTTTGTGGTGGAATCATCAGTTTCCTACTCGACTTTGCATTTACTCCAAAACCAAATTGGAAAAAAGATTCAATTTTTTTATTAGTCTTGGAGAAATTATATGCTTGTTTAACGTAATTGAAATTATGAAGAATGAGAATTTCTTGATATTAACCATACAAGAAGAATTATAAATAAATGATGATAAAAGATATTGAATGAAGCTAATTTTGGGTGTTCTAGCAATGTTGTTAATAATTATAAGTTACCAGCCGGCTCCCTCAAAGCAGCCATAGCTTTGCCAGATATTATTAAACCTCAGGCCATTAATGATGGCTATCTAGAGAGAGACACTGTATAAATAGTTTCCTTTAAGGACTATCTACAATTGCTGTCATAAATCCTGATTTTTAAGTAGAAGGAAGACAAAGGTGCTGACCGAGAAAGGTAGAACAAGAGGAGGATATCTGGCTATTGTTATTACTTTTCAAATATATATGTACTCCAAATGCCAGATACAACCGTTTTGCAATTTGATGTGTACATCATGGGTGATTCTTGGTTAGTGAAGGATAATTGCACTACTGTGGAAATATTTATGAGGTTATCTGATCAAAAGTTTAGAATCATAATGTTTTCTTCATAGTCTTTTCTACTTCTTACTTTCTTAGTACATTTGATACATTGTTTTCTATTACATATTTCTATTTTCCCCTCTTTTTATCCTTTGTTTCTACTTTTTAATACACGCAAAACAATGCACTATTGTTTATTTTCCAAAATAATTGAGAATTAATGTTTTGTCAGTGTTCTGCAATACTAATTCTTGTTCTATGGATAAAATTATAGGTATGCTAATAATTTTCTAATATTAATTTTAAGAAAATAAAAGTGAGGCTGAGGCTGTTCTTTCCCAGCTTTCTTGAAACAAAAATGATTTTCCTATACATCAAATATAAGAGAAGAACATCAATAGTTGATATTTCTTTTGTTTTTTGATTTATTGTGGTCAAAATCCTTTTAGAATTGTGTGTCTCATGGCTTTGCTCTGGCAGACTAGTTTGCCAGACTATGGCTTTGAATGCCACTTGGAATATTCTTTTCTTTTCAAGCTTAGAAATTTCCTATTAGATCTTTGGTGTGAAACCATTCTCTTTTTGGATGTGTTCATGTTGACTGTCATAAGGATGGCTAATTGGATCATCATATCATCTTTTCTAGCTTAGTGGATGAATAAGCACTTAGTTATCATCATGCCATGCTTCTGCAGATTCTAAAAGTTTGGACGTAGAAAAATTATAATTAATAAATGATTGAATAGAATTTATGAGATTCGGAATGTCGTTTTTTGCTTATGGATTAATGGATTCTTGTAAGATGCATGGAATCCTTGCCTTATTTAATTGGCACAAACATTACTTCCTTGTGCATGGTTTTGTGTATTCCTTGGCCCTCTTTTCTGACAATCCTTTATGATACCACTCTGGCAAGAGAAGTTTCAGTCATGGATGAGACATCTTTCATTTACTGGTTCTGATTTGTTTGTTGTGTTATGGATTTGTCTTCAGCAATTGGCTATCTGGAAGCAAAGAATATATATAGCATTCTTTTAAATTCGACCACAGAAAGTCGTAATATCTTTGGAAGATTATCAGGTTCTGCCGTAAGTTTTTTGGATCCATATTAACTTTTTTATTTTTTAACAATGCATGTTCATGGGCATAGAGCATAATAAATCTTCCTGCAGGGAGAATGGGAGTCAATTGTGCGATCCTTTGAGAAGGACCATATTTTTCTTGGCGAGGCAGCTCAAATTATGGTTCAGAATGTTAACTATGAAATGTATGCTTCTTTTTCTTTAAATTACAGTGTAAGAGATCATCTCATAGTTCTGACTGATTTCACTCGTGATGACATGCTTGCTGAAGTCCATATCAGAAAAAACAGATGCAAAAGGTTCAACAACAATTAGCTGAACTAGAACGCAAGGAGACCGATATTAAAAGAAATGCTGCTCTATCTGCTGCTAAATACTCTGAAGCCTGTCAAGAACTTGGTTTGCAGGTCAGGTTTCTGGTCTTCAAGTTGTGCATATACATAAGTTAGAATGTATTGTTTGAACTTTTATGTGATTACTGATGCTACAAATGTTGCTTTGTTAAAGTTCAGTTTAAAGTTTCGAACTTGCCTTTGTCTTTGCAGGGGAATAACGTAAGATTGGAACTTCTGGAGGCTGCCAAGACTCTTCCTTCTACCTTCAGCAAAATTTTGGAAGTTCTTAACAGTGATTCCATGTTAAAGGCCATGGAATATTATCAGAACTTTATTAAAGATGTTCATACAGAGAAAGAGGTTTCTACATAACAATTTCATATGCATATATAAGTCATTTGCCATAGTAAATCAAGATATGCATGGAATCATTATTCCGAGTCTTTAACTTTTTATTCTGGTATTGCAGAAAAGTCCTGGCTCTGTGCTTGAAAATCTTAGGCACCTTCATGAAAATCCACCTTCTCTTTATGTATCAATGTCTGCTGAGGTCCAAAACTCTCTTAGTGACATGTCAACGTCAGATGTCCATGTTTCAGCGGGGACACCTATGGATACTATTCTTCCCATGGGTGCTATTGACTGGAATATTTCTGTAGATGATACCCAAATCGATTGGGATGTTGATGCTGTTGAGAAACTTGAAGAATCAGGCAATAGCTTTGGGTCTTATGAAATAATTGATTATAATGTAGACTTAAAGGATTCTGAAAATGGCAAAGATCTGCTATATGATAACACATCATCAAAAAAAACTGTGGGTGTTGTCCCCGAAGCTTCAGAATCAGAAATATGCTGGGATATTAGTCTTGAAAATCCTCAAGTTGATATGCTTGAAGATGCTGTTGTACCAGTTGTTGGAATAGATAAACCAAATCCAACTGAAACTTCACAATCCGAAAGTTTTGAAGAAAGAAGTCAATTACTGGAGACAGAGTACAGGAATAAGATACTTGATGATTTGTTTGAGGTACTCTGCAATATATTCTCCAACTTGTGTTCCTTACATATGTGCCCTTGTGAACATTTGTCCATATTTGCATGTAGATCTATAAACACTTTTGTAGTGTTTGTATGTCTAAGCATAAATGTATGTGTTTCTAACTGTGTTTATTTATTGTTCATATTCTTAATGGATATACCTACTTGTGAGATAAAAGATTGACATTATCATTAGGAAGCTTGAACTTATGTCCAAATCTATTTGGTTAGTGGTTCATTCATATAGGCCTTATAACTGCATGTTTATGGGATTTCCCCCATCCATAAATTTATTCTTTTCATGTGATCATGTTAATCTTTTTATCAGTTAATGGAATGAAGCCGTTGGGCTGTATGCATTGTAATTTTATTCTTTTTTCAGAAACTTTTCTTAATGACTATAGAATTGTCTTTTCTATCAAAACCTCTTTTATAATCACCAACATGCTCCATCCATCTATTAGTTGCTTATGGTTACAATGCTAGGTTTATGTAGCGTAGCATTACCCATGATGTAATTCCACGCAGTTTCGGAGGGTCAATGGTTAGTTCAAGCCTCAGGGTTGGCATCTCTGCTTGCAACAGATTAGAATTGGATCAGTTATTGACCAGCAGGTTAATCCATCGGACTAGAGATTTAATAGAATAATATTATAATATTTATTATTTAAAAATCATATTTTTTTATTTGTTTTCTTTCTTTCCTCTACTCTTCTAACCTCTTTCTTTGCTTCTATATCTTCTTTTTCTCCCTATGCATCTCTTCCCACCCTTCTTTTCTTCCTAACGCTGATCTTCTCCTCCTTCCTCTCTTCTTTTCTTCCTTCCTCTACTTTTCTCCTCCTTGTCTGTTCTTTTCTCTTTTCTCCCCCATCTTTCTCCATTCCTCCTCTGCTGCTGCTCTCCTCCTTGTCCTCCTCGTCCTCCTCCTTGGGCATGATGGGGCATCTATGGCCATATGAGACAAGGATCAGTGGGCTTGGAGAGGACCTATAAGGTGGTTACAAAGTTTTTTTTTAAATTAATGATATTGATTTTACTCAGCCATCTCTTTCGCACGACATCAAGAGGAGCAATTGAACTATGAAGCTCGAAGGACTAGGGTCACTCCTCAACCAGCAATATTGAAGCCCTCAGTCTCCCCTATTGTCGACCAAGTCCCTACACCAAAGATGTTAACAAGAGAAGAGCTTCGAGAGCAATATGCAAAGGGGTTATGTTGGCATTGTGACGAGCCGTGGAGCCGTGAGCATCGCTGTAGTAAAAGGAGACTTCTTATGATTGAACCAAGTGCTCCTAAAATGATTCATCTCGACGGGATGTTATTGACTTTTCCATGCATTTAAAAACTGGCTGGTTCTTGTTAATCTGGCTTCCATGGTTCATTAAAGAATCAAACAAGCTAGTCAGTTCATCCCCTTTTTCTGATACAAATTAATGGAATAGCATCGGTGTTTGAGTTGGTTCATGGTTTTTTGTTTGAATTGACCAATGCTGTCTGGTTCTGATAACCATTGGTAAGTCCATGTACATGGACTCTCCCTATAACCTGCGTTAGCATGAGATGTGTGTAGTAAAATAGTTCTGTTTGTGCCAAAGTCAAGCCTGGTGATTTTTGATAATTTTTTGGTGGAATACTTTCTGGATTATTGAATATAATTTGTAGCTCTGGTTTCTAATTTAGTTTTGTTTAAAGTGGAGCCACATAATTTTGCTATTATATGCTCAAGGACAGATTTGATCCAAATAAAAATCTTCTGTAATATGTCCATTGTTGACTTTCCTGAAGTATATATCAACCATATAATCATTATCATTTAGTTTTCCTTTTTCTCATAATTTGTAACTGGGACATTGATTACTGTGCATCTAGCAGTAATTGATTTTTTCAGATGACCCTTGTGCTTTTTTTCTTCTCAACTGCAAGCTTGAATTGTTGAGTTATTTGTACTGTTAAATCTAGTCGGACTAAGGGTATTCTCCAATAAATTTTTTAGGTCAAATCATTTTTAAATCAGCGGTCGATAGAGATGAGAAGTGAAGAAACTTCTTCCTTACAGCATCAAGTTCAGGCAGTAGCTCCTTCTGTTCTGCAACAATACTCCCCTGATGTTGTACAGTTGATGATATCCGAGATATCTTCGGCCCTATCCATGCTCACAGACCGCAAAATGCGTGACTTGATTATGATACTTAATTCCAAAAGGTAAACAGTTGTGCCCGTGATTCACTTTGTGATGCTTATCATTTTCCTTGGTTGCTATATGTATGAATACTTCATTCATTGAATTTGAAAAACTTCATTTGAAAAAATTTGATGTTCACTCAAGTTTTTTCTCTGTTGCGTGAGTGATTTCTTTTATAGGTTTTATATTCTTATTTAACTTTGTTTGTATTCCTTTTACTCAGATTTCTCGACAGACTGGTGCTCACACTGGAGGAGAAGAAAAATCATGAAGTTAAGCTTCGTGAAAGCTTGAATGATTTGTCAGTTAGACGTGTTGAGCTGCAGAATACGTTGTCATCATCCTGGCCTAAGCATGTGAGTGACACATTTCTGCTTTTGTTGATGTCATCTTTAGAAAGCATTTCTGGTATATGTGATGCAAACACTATATGCAAAAGTTGGCTTGGAGCCTGCAAGAAATAATCTCGAGTTTTGCCCATCTGAGATGTTGCAGTAGGATTCACCAGGCATAAACCAACCTGTGGTATGCAATAAATAGGTGTTTCATATTGCATCTCGATTAGAAGGATCCATATTATTTAGCCACTTATGAGGTTTAAACTACATGCCTACTCGTAACAGCACATGTAGGTTCATTACATGAGGTAGATTGGGATCTATGCTTTAAGAGTTCTGCTACGTTTAGCCTTGTTTTTTATGCAGCACACATGCATGAAAAGTTGAATGCTATTCTGATATTAGGTGGTTGACCACATGTGACGACCATATGTGACGACCATGAAGTCAAGCACTTTTTGCCGATCACCTATGGTTTTGCTGTGATTGTCTTACTCTATGAAGATTTGGAGTCATCCTATAATTATATCACAATTACATCTTTATGGGTAATAATTTAAGAACATGGTATTTTCCAGGAAGCAGCCATTGCTAAAACCAGGGAACTGAAGACGCTTTGTGAGACAACCTTGTCATCGTTGTTTGACGGAAGACCAGTCAACATAATTGGAGAGATCAACACATTGTTAACTGCTAGTATCAGTTCGTGAGGTATTGCTGATTACCAGGAATTAGTATGGCTTACATCCTGTTGTCATCTCTGCTAGATCTTACAAAATTTTCCCTTCACAGACGAGATGTCTCCCATTGTCTGCTAGCCTGAGTATTTCATAGGACTGACTATCCATTGTATTTTCAGAAAAAAAAGAGCTTTAGTGAAAAAAGATGTTTCCTTTTGTGATGTTGCTGAGGACAACAGCGATTTAGTTGTGAATTTGCCTAATATCAACAGCATTATAAAATGATCATATATTCTTCGTTTGATTGTTGAAAAGAATTGCTTATCTGCTTTGAGGCCCATTGGGCCGACCAAAGAGCAACCCACTGCAGCATACACACGAGAAGTGGAACTCGGAAGATATCATTACAAAAAAAAAAAAAACCAAAATCGTACCTCGAAACATATGATCTTATGAAATCAGGAATTTATAAAATTATACCAAAACAACCCTCCAAATTCATTCCAAAACTTTCAAGGAAATCATTTTATGAAACCACAAAATATATGATAAGAGAGAGTTACCAAATTAAATTAAACTAATTGTTCTGATTATAGTGTTTTTAAATGAATTTACGATGTTCTTGATACTATACTATAGTATTATAACCCCAACGAAAAACACTGTAATAGAATCTATGAACTAAGATATTACGATAGCTCTTCCCCGATCCAACACCGTGACCATTTTTAGCGATTGCAGGGCATTTTGGGTCCTTGAAGAAAATTAGGGATTCTCCATGGCCATTATAAAAATAAAGAGTGTTATCAAGAAAACAAAAATATATCTAAAATGTAGGAATTTACTCTGGGAATCATCCAATTTTATAGATATGAACGACCAAGTAAACGAAGTTGGTACCAAAAATAGTTGATCACTTGAAAAACATTACATCGCGCAAGCATGTCACGTTTTGAGACTATTACTATATTATGAGGAGAGACAAGATATTTAGATAGTAATATATTCATCAAACTCTTATAAATCAATATTAATCTTATCCACTTCCGATGTGAGATTAATTGGAGATGTTACAATAATAATAACATTGGCAAAGAGCGATGTCGGCATAAGAGTTATGAGAAAAATAAAATAAAATAAATAATATTAGAACTATAAATAATAAAATAATATTTTATTATTTCTCTTAAGGGGTTATCAATAGTAAAAAAAAAGAAAAAAAAAAGGAGGTTGTCAATAGTAAGCTTCATAATAAAAGCAAAAAGATTGGGTTAAGAGTATTCTCAGCAAACATTTAAACTATTAGAAAATAATACAATACATCTATATCCCTTCAAATGATATTAAGAAGATATTACATAATATCGATTACCAAACAAAGAGAGATAAAAATAAGTTTCAAATACATGAGTTGCTTGAAAAGCATGATCGATAATCCCAAATTATTAGCGATCTATATATTATTATTAATATGGAAATCCTTAATTTTTAAGCAGCTCTTGGAACCAATGAGCGGAGGCTTTGGGGTATCTTTTCAACCCATCTTTGTAATCCACATGTACCAATCCAAAGCGAACAGTGTATCCGCTGATCCACTCGAAGTTATCCAGCAACGACCATGCAAAGTATCCTCTCACCTTCGCCCCTTTACTGCACACCAAAACATAGGACGACGACGGCGAGTTCATCCTCAACTCAATTCAATCTATGTTGTCCAACTCAGGCCTCAACTCACCTCATGGCTTCGAGAACGAAGGATAGATGTCTCCTGTGGTAATCGATCCTCGTGTCATCTTGTAGGGCTTTGTCGAGTGGCCACGACGCGTTGTTGACCTCGTCCACTCCTAACTCCAGAACGACACTGATATAAATATCATGCGTTCTACATGCATTGGTGAATGAGTACTAGTAGAGATTACCATTTTCTGTGATGTAGATGATTGGATCGTTGTATCTGCTCTTGACATATAGCAACAGCTGTCTGATGCCTCTTGGGTAAATATAGATCCAATTGGATGCAGCCTGCATCACATACCCATCATTCATTGACCAGTTTTAGATCAAGTTGATCATATATATCATGGATCGATATGACAAGATAACCTCCTAGTTTTATTCTTTTGATTAGGAGGATGTGTAGCAAAAGTTTGCGTCGGTACAGCTTTCTTGGAAGAACAGCATGAGTTGATCATATTTGTGACAGTGTTCTATCTAATAATCTTACCTGGAGGCCAATAGGAATCCTTCCACGCTGACCTGTTGATCGAGAAGAATTGGTGTCAGAGGAGGATGCCCATCATGAACAACATTCCATTTACATGTTAAGAAAAGGGCTGCTCGATGTGCCAAAACACCATCAACGTAAGATCCGAGAAAGATGAATGCAGATAACTATACTACATATGCAGGTGGGCAAAAGAAAGAATACGTAACTCATGCCCTAACTACTTTTGTTGAGCTGCAATACGCTGCATCTTCCACACGCAGCGAGCTTTGTTCTAAGAAAGAAAGAAAGGAAACCAGAAAGATCGAGGATTGGATGCGGCTGAGTGTGGTTTACCTGATTGGTAAGTGTATGAATCGGAATTGCTTCCACGAACTGTTGTTGGAGAGCTGCTATTGGCGTAGTATGTCGTATAGTAGTTGAGTCCTATGAAGTCGAATGACCCCTTAACCATTTCAGATTGCTTTGCTGTAAATTCCGGCAGACGGTCTCCGACGAGCGCCCTCATCATGAATGGGTAGTCTCCCTGACTCAGGGGGTCCATAAACCTACATGAAACGCATCAACAAGCTAGCTAAGATCTCACAGAGGAAGACTTCGTTGTTGGTCTTGATCCCCCACTCACCACCCAAACATGAAATCTAAAGCTCGTGCAACTGCATCAGCATCCGACTTGGAGTTCTCGTAGGGCACGAACCAGTGACTGATGAGCGTTATGCCTATCTCTCCCCGCTGAGATGCCTGAGGACAAGCAATCAACGACTAGAAGAAAACAGGCAGTATCGTGATAGCTCCATAGTAATTACCTGATACTTGTCTCGGTATAACCTCACGGCAGCTGCATGGGCCAGCAGTTGGTGGTGAGCACAGAGGTAAGGCTCTCGAGATGAGTCGCCCTCGGTGCACCGACGAGCTGCCCACGGCGGAGAACACCTCCCGGGCGCAAATACACCAAAGAGATACCCACTCCGGCAGAACGTCCATGGTTCGTTGAATGTGATCCAATGCGTCACCCGGTCTCCAAACTCCTTGAAGCAGATCTCGGCGTAGTCACGGTAGTCATCCCTGTAGATTCCGATCAGGGTCAAGAGGGGGTTCATTCATGTTGTAGACGTGATGCTGCCATTTGTTTTAGGTTAGAAGATTCAAGAGCAACTTACACGATTGCTGGGCTAAGAAAGCCTTGGTATCGCGATTCAAGTTCTTGGGGAAGATCCCAGTGGAAGAGGGTCACGAAGGGCTTCATCCCTGCACACGTCGATCATAAAAGCCACATCAACTTCGAGGAGAACAGAGAATGCTCGCGAGATCTTTAACGGGCACACACACCGTTGGCTCTGAGATCGTTGATGAGGTTGTTGTAGTATCGTATGCCTTCCATGTTAACTCCACCACTTAGACTTCCACCTGACATTGTTGAGAGCATGGAGACTAGTTAAGTGCCTTCGTGCTTCAAGGTTTTGTGGTAGGGTCAATTCCTTACTTGGTAGAATCCTGGGCCAAGAGATGGAGAACCTGTAAGCGTCCATTCCCATGTACTTCAAGAAGCTTATATCTTCCTGCAGCTTCCAACACATTAGTGACTCATGCAAGACTCTGAGGGGAACTCAACATTTGGTGGATAGCAGTCACTATGCTACCTTATAACGATGATAAGAATCTACGGCCACATCTCCATTGCTTCTATCTGCGATCACTTCTGAAGAATAACGATAAAGTTAGATGAAATGAATTGACATGAAGAAACAATCCAATAGGTTGATCCGAGTGTTCCAAGATACAAGGAAGAAGAGAACATCTTCAAAAGCTTCAACATGATCTGCAAATTATATACTACTAGTTTATCACTGCTTTCATCTAATTAGGATACTGGGAGATGAGACCTGGGTGCATGTGGGTGAAGGTATCCCAAATACTTGGCCCTTTACCGCCTTCTGCAGCTGCTCCTTCATACTGTGAGTGCAACAAAAGCCAACTCACGATCTTAAAATTCCACAACACTTGGGTTAATTAAGACTTATTTGAACTCACTTTTTCTTATGTTTTCTTTGGAAGATTTACAACGCTCTTTTAAATGGTTCTTTATATGTGTGTGTGTGTGTGTGAGAGAGAGAGAGAGAGAGAGGTGTGACCTGATAAGCCGAGGAGGCTGCCCCGAAGACAAACGTGGACTGGAAATTACTTCGATTGAAAAAAATGACAGCTTTCTGCTCCACCGCATCAGCTGGCGGTGCTGCCACTAACAGTAGCACGAAGAGGGGGAAGAAGATGGCGGTGAGCGGCATGAAGTCCAAGCTTGGGGCTGTACGAAACCTCTTCAATCTTGGTTTTGAAGGACTATATGGCTCAAGCCCCCATATATATAGATAGATAGATAAATAGATATATAGAAGGGGAGAGAGAAATGACTTGTGTAGTGATTTAATTAGAGGGAAGATGGTGCACTTACGTTGATAGTAATATACTACCTCCCATCCTTAATCTTAGTAGGAAACCAAGTGGACTTGCTCAGATTAGCCCTCACGACAATGGGAGAGAAAAAAGGACCATGTAGTGATTTAATTAGAGGGAAGGTGGTGCACCTACGTTGATAGTAATATATTACCACCCTTCTATCAAATTTGGAACCAATCCAAATCGAACCTTTTCCGAGCGATTCCAAATTGAATCATCAGTTTATATTGAAAACAAAGAAAAAAAATTAATTACAAAAAGAAAAAAAATTATTAAATTACTCAACTGCGATTCAAATCCAAATAATTAAAATTTAAATTTAAAATGATTAGTCCATTAAACTTTTTTTTTGATTCCGATTGGAACTGAGGTCAGGACTAGATCAAATACTGCAATAATCAAACAAGAAAAAGATGATAACTCCACATCAGCAACAAAAAGGGTGAGCTAAGCATGTGAGTCATCCATGACCTAATAAGCTTAAGCATCTATAAACAACGGTAGCAGTTAAAAGACCTCTTCTTAGTCTCCTCTCTAGTACAGTGAACGCTACCAAAGTCAATGGTGCGACTCCTTACAAACATCTCTATCACTGAGAGAGATGTTGCAACTTAGCACCAAAAGAAAACATTACAACTCAACTAGTTTTGAGATCCAATGATCTTTACATAAACCATCACACGCACAAGGATGAGCTGGTGCTTCTTACAGTCCAAATCCTCGCACTATCACAATCCAAAAACACATCATTGACAGCTCCAAGGAGAGAGAAAACAGATGCTCTAGAGTGACCAGTGCATGACATGGCCAAGGCACTGCCCATTTCCCTGTCGAGCTAATTCCAGTTCACCTGAGAACTGACCATGGACATCCTCGGCTGCCACTGTGGCTAAACCCATGTCCTGTTGCACATTTTGAGAGTTACTCCTCCTTCCTCCGTTTCCGATAAAACTCCATTGGTTCGTCATGCAAGTGTTCAAAATGGCTGGCTGCACTGTTGAGGTGCCATCGAAGCTGCTGCTTGCTGAGGAGGTTGAAGTCTGATTCCGGAGAGTGGTGTTGCTGCTCCATGGCGGTTGAGTTGACAGAAGAGAGAGAGCACAGCTCAAGTCGGTGACTCCTGCATGACATTCACCTGGTGGAATTTGAGGGATGGAGTACAGTGGCTCCTCTAAAGGTGGATGGCCGTCATGTGCCATCGCGGCACCAGAAGGTGGAAACAAGAGTCCCAGACTGATCTGGTTACCGACCACCCGATCGGCAGGCCTAATGGTCGGCCAAACGTCCCCTGTGTTGCTAGAAAACCTTGGATAATTAAAGTCCATGAGAAAGCTTCTGAATCTGCTTGGTCCTGTGAGCATGATGGAAAATCCACTCATCTACAACTCTAGCAAAAAAAAAAAAAAACTCATTGATGTGCAGGGAATATGTAATAAATGTTTCTGACCATGGAAGGATGAAGCATTGCGACCATATCGTGATGCAAAAGGCCCAGGCAGCGGCTTCCTTCGACGCTCATTATGGCCTGCAAGCCGTCTGCGGCAACTGCGTTTCCCTTGGTCAAATTCGGGTAACTGGTGAAATCTATGTTTAGCAGCACTCAGATCAGAGAGTAAGAATTGATTAATAACTGTAATGGATAATCACATGCTGCATAAGAAACTAATACTGAAAAGTATATTGAAATAACACGAGTCTGATAGTTATGCACCTCATAAAACCACTAGTAGCATATGAAAGCCTAATTCAACCAAAGAAAAAGCAATTTGGTCAGTCACACAAGTATATAAGAAGTGAGCAAACGAAAGATACTTTATTCTGAATCTTAATTGTTGGTTACAGGCTCAACTAGCAGATATTTAATGAAGAGTTGGAACCAATGATGGTCACAAGGTCAGAGAACCTGTTAAATGGTTCAATTGATAAATGATGACTAGATTGAACTAGACAAACACTTTAGTTTTGAACCATTAGCAACAAATTTTACAGCTTGATAAAATTCAGAATAACTAGCCTAAAACAAACTTTTAATGCAGTAAGAATATCTATGAGCTTATATTGCCCATTTCCAGACGGAACCAACCATGTGAATACATACTGAATCTAATATTTGTACTTGCTGCCTATGCTTTTGTTGTGCAAAGAATCTGGCTTGTTGGTGTTTTCTAGGTTTGGCTTTTTCACTAGTATAATCCATATTGTAAGGATTGGTGCACAAAATAAATGAATGCTTGGAAAGGTTAAAGGTAGAGGATCAAGATTCTTGTCCGTGTTAAATCTTCGGCTCTGCCATTAACAGAAATAGAAATGGCTTACATGACAGTGATACAGCAATGTCAGTCAGAAAATCCACTCTTGTCCTTCCCTATCACACCCATAAATACACATGAAAATATATCCTAGCACACAATAAAGTATACTGACAAAACAAAACTTGATCGTTTTATTAAAAAAGATGAAAGATTTATAAAAGCGAACTTCTTACATGAAAAAAAAAAGTTACTTGTAGAAAAAATATGCAAAGGTCAGGAGAAAAGAAAGTGTATGTTGCACCAATAAAAATTGCAATTGTTGGAGCAAGGTCACTAGAATAATTCACCTGCATTGTCCCTTAAACCTTCAGTGACTTTAACATAAATCATGTCCATATTTCATCTTAAATAGTTTATTTCTTTGTATACTTTACTTCATCATCACAATAAACTACCAGCCAAATAAAATTTCAAATGAGGAAATCGATATGGCATTTGGGGACCAAAACAAAGAGCAGGATGTAAATAACCAGTATGATGGATGTAAATAATAAGTACTTTTTCAGATGCAATCATCAAGAGGAATATATTCATAAGGTCAAGTAGGTAAATTTGCTCCACAGATCATCTTGAAACTTGTAGTTATTTGCCAGATCATAATGCTAGTAAGGGTAAGTTACATCTGCTTTCGTGTCAAAATAGAGGCACAGGTAAAAATAAAAAAGGTTTTCTCAAACATAATCATCAGCAATTTATCAAAGTAGAAGAAAAAAGATAAAGAAGTGCGATAAAACAATTACAGAAATGTTTACATCTTGCAGAGAACCATCATCAAATTGGATCATGTATTGCAACTAGCACAATACACTTTGATGCCAACTAAAAACTGTTCAACCACAACACAGGAAAAAAGTACTACAGCATCATATAGACATAGAAGTATGCAATGGAAGGGTTTAATATTTAGGAACAACAGGCAAAACGAGACAAACCTAGGAACATAAGCAGAACAAATAATGCAAGCCCAGGCCAAAGAATAAAATCTGAAGTTTCATGGAGCCCTACACATGTCGAATGAAACAGTAATAGGGAAACTTTTTCTACGTAGCTGCAAAGACACAATCAATATGAAGCCTAACAAGAAGCAAAGGTGCAGTCATGATTACAGTAGCTATTGATTTCCTCCTATGTTGCTACCAAAATTCCACTGAACTGATGGACAAACCTAGTGCTTCGTATCAATCTAAGTGGCAAGCATTGCTCTACTAGCCTACTACACGAGCTAGCTTAATGCATTAATTTCTTGACATCAAAGAACCCTAGCTGAAACATTCATCAGTTCCATTGGTAACAAACCATCAAGAATCGGGTTTCATAATGTTTAATTTTGATTAACTTCCAAAGCTACCAGTGGCTGAACTCACTCATAACCTCACGTCTGATTTTTTCTTGTCAATTTTTATATTATATCAATCGAATCAGAAACTTACCTACCCCCAAACAGAGCAAAAAGTATAAAGGAATATCAAACCGTGCTATAAAAATAAGGAAAAGTAGTAAATCACTGGTAAAACCTGAAAAGATTAGGAAGAAGAACCCAAAAATTCCAAGAAAACGCAGTTAAATTGCCATCCCCACAATGCATGCAACATCAACCTGCCTAAGACAATTCTTAGATTCCGAAAACCCAAAAAGCAATTGCCAAAAGGATCAGGAAAAAACAATTACTGTTTGAACAGCAAACCAGGCGTACCAAAATAAGCAGAAGGTGCCATCAGGTCAAAGTTAAACCTATAACAAATCACCTACATATCAACTAGTTAAAGAACTGAACATGTTTTCTACTAACAACACACGACAGTCTTTTACAGAAAAAGAAACCAAAGTCAATTTCTGCAAACCTAAACATCACATTTGAAATCAGATGCCAACAGGAGTTGTAAAGAACAATAAAAAGCCACTAAAATCAAATCAACCTGCTACATTGCTGACAGAACCGCTGCTCCAAGCCTGCAACCATCACTTTTGGTGCCTTTGAGTGCATCCCACAGACTTTGTGTCGACAGTAATAAGCTTTCGCCCCGGTGAGATCCACATGGCAGCCCTCCACCTGGCACCTCGGAGGCTGCTGCTTCCCTCCATGCACCACTCTCTTCCCCTTCTTCGCATGCTGAGGCGGTGCCGCCACCGCCGCCACCGGAGCAGGAGACGGGGCTACGGGGGCATTGGACGAGCTCCCACCATAACCACCACCACCACCGTCCTCAAAGTAAATCTTTTTCCCGAACGCGAGCCCGTGGAGGGAATCGCTGGAGCCAGAGGAGGACCCGGATACCCCGAGAGAGTTGGCACCCATCTCCATTGTTGCAACCTTTCCCTACTACAGTCCGTCCATGGACTCTGAAACCGAAGGTGGACCAAAGGAGGAGTTGGGGATTCCCTGGAGAGTTCTTTAAGAGTCCTGACGGGGTTCAGAGAAGGGCCTTTGGGTCTTTCTGCTGCATCATAAAGCTGCCACCATCCATACTGAGCTACTGTACCATGGTACCGTGATAAATCTGGCAAAAATATGCCAGAGCTCGAGATGACAAGTGAGAGACGGTGATGGTATCCAGCCACCATCCATCCTGAGCTCTTCGATCAATTCATCATCAAAGAGCAAAGCATCCAAGCTTTTGCTCTCTTGAGAGATGACCTTTTGAGTGCCTTGAGGTTTGAGTAGATGGGATGTGGGCATTGAAGAAAAGTAGAGATTTTTAAGTAGAGACGTGTGCCTTTTCGCGTTGAAAAGACCGCTTTCTTGTGCTCGTTGTGTGCATGCTGGTGAAATCGCAAGCATCGATTGAGCCTTCTTGGATTTGCAAGTGATGTGCGTATTATTTACTGGCTGCAAATCTAGCAAGCTATTGAATGGATTTGCTAGCGAGCTAAAGTCTCAAATTACCCTTCGCCAATGAATAAATTACAGTACAAGGACCGAGGTGACAAAGGCTTTAAACGATCCATATGCAAGTCCATTGATTACAGGAAACAACGCAAAAAAGCGTCTATTTTTAATTTTTATCCGATAGTTTTTAGTTGGTCTTCTATATCTAATCTTTAAATGAACTATGAATATTATTAAAATATTATTTTTTTCTCTCATTTTCTTTCTTATTTTTCTTTGATGACGTATGAAAGAATTTCGATATATCATCATTATGGTGACATCATTATATTATATGGACATATCTCATCATCATATAATTGACATATTATGATCGATACCTTATCATTATGTGATCGATACATTATTATCCGGTGATTGATATCTCATCATCATTTGGATGACGTGACAATTGGTTCTATCCAAGAGAGTTATACAGAAAGTTGATATAATCAATTATTACCTCTTATTTTTTGAATTCGACACTATATAATCATATATATGATAGGAGAAAGCGTGTAATCATTCCATGCATTTAACATTGACTTCGAATACAAAACATCAAAGGGATCTTGATATAAAAAAGATCGTTAAGTATGTTTTCCAAAGACTTAAATTTTTTAATACTTAAACTCATATACTTGATCGAATCTTAAGCATCAAACGGATCTTGATGAATGTACCCTTAATGCATTTTTAGAAAATCCATTCTTGAACCCACAAAGACTCGAAGTTTATGATAAACTTAGATTTGAACTAAAGATAGATCCGAATTCCTTTGCATCGGACAATCAAATTGTACTTTAATATAATGGTGCTAGGACGTCCCAACAAAAGAATGTTATAAACTTCCTAACCTTAATAGCTATTATTGGGCTTGAGCAACAATACAGAGGGCTTCAGTTACTTCGTACCACCGTTTGGTATGATAAAGTGATAGTTTGTATAACTCAGTAGCAACAACACGATGCAACCATTAGAAGAGATAATTTCTAACACCAACATAATCAAACTGTTCGAAAAGACAGTTTATCACACCAACCCGATCGAACGTCCCAAAGATTTAGTTTACTAGTTAAAAAACTCATAATTGTGATAAAAAAAAAAAAGTCATAGTAGCTTGTTTTGTCTCTTTGTTATGAGTTTACTTGTTAAAAAAAACCATAGTAGTGAAAAAAAATTAGGCGCATAAATAACTTTCGATCATTTTATCAAAAAAATAGATTTATAATATATATATATATATATATATTATAAAAATAAAATTATATTTATTTATTAGATATTTGGGCCATATGAAATTTTTATAAGATTACATACATATATAAATCTATTTTATTCATTTATTTAAATAAAAATATGTATTCACTTTTAAATAAATATTAAAATTTTTAAAAGGATAAATAAATATTTAATGAACTTTTGAAATGTAATTTCACAAAGCAACACTTATGTCAATGCATATTTAAATTATAAATTTTATTTATTATTTACTAAACTTCAACTGTACATTAAAAATATAAAGATATGGCCAACCGCAGCCTTAAGTCTCATACAAGAGATGAGCAAGGATTTGGATTGATCTATTAGTCCTAAACAACTAGTTCAAGTGCATAATTCCAAATTAATAATAATAGACTCGTGTAGTTCTTATAATTTGGTTCAAAATTTCTCATTATTTTTTCCTTATCGGCATATATGATGACACCAACTGTGAGTGAAGCGACAGCTGCTGCCCAGTCTCACTTGAACGGATCATACTGCTGTGTTTCCCTTATGGATAATGACCCTTGGCAGTGTTAATGGTACCAAAGTCAGAATAATTATATCGAGATTCCAAATTATTGTCTACTCGGATGGAGGTGTCAGCTTACTGCTACATGAGATACGTTGACTCCTCCAAAACACTCAGAGCTATGCATGTATAGGCTTAAACTGCTACGTACAGAGAGTTAACTACATACCAAAAGTCGAGCATGGACAGTGTGAGATGTTGTCCTCCTCTTGTTTCTTTCTTCTCTGCACTGCCTGAAGGTGATATTGTCCCATCTATGGGTCCGTAAGCTGCCACTGCTTTGTGCAAATGTGTAAGCCAAGTTGGACATGTCATTCAGTGTGACTATTAATGGTGGCAGCAGCAGCGACTTTGATGCATCCATGGATGGACGCATGGCTGTGCATTAGGTAACCTGTCCACTTCGAACCAAGCAGGTAAACAATTTGTACCACGGAACTGACCCCACAAAGTCTTAGGAACAATAAACATTGCACCATACCCCCTACCTAAAATGTCACATGTTCTCTTCTTATCGTCGATGATCTCGGATGTAATTGAATCTGAATCATCATTCCAACTTAGACAACTAGAATTTACGATAATAGATTGATGCTAAAAGGAGGACTTGAACCTCCAAAATATCTTAGAGATACTTAGTAGGACCATTAAGATCGAATCCCAAGTAGCCCAACGGTCTGAATGGACCGAATGGATAGTCGATCATGAGTCTGCATATGCAGGTCAGATCCAAAGACACATGGTCATCATGAGTCATACATGACCTAACATCCTATCTTTCGAACCCCCACACCTTACACCCTACTTGAAATACTGTACATTCCCCTCTTGTTGTCGATGATTTTAGATGTAATTGCTCCCTAATTACCTACAAAAGGGGTCGATGCTTGAGGAGACTTTTAGAGCACCCAAAGTGCTCTACCTCTTTCTCTCACCAAAACCAAATGTATTTATAGGAATGAATTTGATGTCTCTAAAAAACTAATTAAATATAAGTGTATTTATAGGACTTCTTACTCGAATCCCTCGATAAACGCTAGTTTGTTTGAGTTTAAGTAGTACCAAATTAAATACCTAATTTCTTTTTGGTATCATAATGAGTTTTTAAAAGATTTTAATATAAAATATATTTTAGTACATGAAAACATCTTCTTTATATTTGGAGGCATGACTACACGTATATTTTTTAATATATATTACAGCTTCAACTTTCAACTAATAGTTAACTTTTATCATAGTTGACAAAGATTAACTACTGGCATGCATATGTAAGCTTGTAGGTTTGAAAAGATATATATACTAAATTTGAATTTACAGAGATAAATACCAAGATCATCAGCTTACAAGGGATATTTATGTTTATATTATTTTACCTTTTTTATTTTTTATAATGGAAATGTTTTATTTGAGTTATAATATTTTTATCCGAGCATTTCAATAGTTTGATATGAATCAAGTGCTACCATTAGTTTCACATCTTCATCAAAAACTGTGAATCTCTTTTTCACTTATGGAAGATTATAATAACAATAATTAGTCTTTACTTATGATCATTTCTAATTAATAAGATATATTATAGATATGATTAATTCATGATTATCAACCAAAGAAAGTCTAATTAAGATAAGATTCTCTATGAAATGATAGGAACTCTTATATGTATTTATCTTAGATGGTGCCCCTATAAACTTAGGAGATGCTCTTGATAGGAGGAACAATATTATGATTTTTCTGATCCAAAAATGAAGCTCTTATAGAACAAATAAAGTTATATCCGGACTACAACAAACGGTAAACATCTTAAATTTGATATATTATTATTTGATTTTAGTCATGACATTAAAATTTTTTTGTGTAACATATAACATATTATAATTTTATACTTACATTACAATCACATTAAACCATACTTTTAAGAAACTGATAAAATTTTCTAATATCTTTTGGCAGCTGATTTGGGAGTTATATTGTAGTGCTTCAGTTTTAGTGCTGACTCCTTACAACGAGATTATGAGATAATCAGATTGTTTCAATAGCTTAATGTGAATCATAGCAACTATTAGTCAGATTGCATTGTCATCAGCAACCGTTAATATCCATTTTTCTGATGGTTAGCATTAGAATTTATCGTTAATTCCATATAATAAATTAATCCAACCTATCTTATTTCTCGAAAACCAGATGCTGCTCGAGATTGTTTGCACTGATTACTCCTCTAAGACTTCCTCCCTCGATAACGAACGAACTCCTTAATCAAAAGAGCTTACGAAAATTCTTAAGTTAATAAAAAACTCGAAAAGGAAAAAAATCTAGTTTTTAGAGTATAGAGATCTGAAGAGGATGTAAACTTGCGCATTCTTTCTGGATATTATATTGACTGTTCACGCTTACATCCTCACCTACTATCTTGATATGCTTAATTAGATTCAATTAAACATATCATTTATCTAAGAAATATTATAATATTAATTTACCTATAAAATTCCATGAAGCCACGCCCATTAATGATATGATTATATCAATGTCTGACATTGTCAGTTCTGGTCAACGTCTCAGTGGAGCAAACAAATCAGTTTCGACTTCATTTCAAGCAGAATCGGGTTTTATTTCTCTGGTCAATCTCACAGGTCGGCAAACAAAATTACCAGCACCAACTCATTCACACCAGGTTAATCTGACAGAGCTGCCAAACTCGATGTCTGCAATGTGTTCTGCACCCAGCGTTAATTACTGCTGTGTTGCTGATGAGACATGGATTTATTTTGTGTCCCAGGAACTTTGCCATCCAAATGGTGTGTGGAGCCATGACAGGGTGAGGAAGTCATTGGCATTGGAAGGGATGCTCGGCACAATGTATCTGCACCTCTAAAACAAGATGGCAAAAGGACTGATGACAGCCAAATCCTTTTAAAGAACGCGGTGTAGTATGGTTGGGATGCAAGCTAATGAGTCAGTGGAATAGTTCCATATCAGAGTTGTACCAAGTAATATGAGCTCTGTACCATCATTCGATATACTTAAGACAAAGTCGGTATCCATCAGTCCATTACATGATGGTAGAAGGTTTGTACTAGATAATTTATTATATATATATATTTTGTTAGTATGTCTTAATGTTATCGTTACTATAAGGGTAATTTACCAAAATAATTCTGGGTTTTACCATGGGTATCCTTATTTTAAAAATATCAAAAATATCTCGAAACTTAGGTTGATCCCTTTTATTGAATCGAATGGTTTGATTCAAATCTGATTGATCGTTCGGTGTAGTAGAGATATTGGTTCAGGTCTAATCCATTCGAGTCAGATTCTAAAGTGGATCGGGTTGGGTCGAGTTTGAGGTAAATGACAAGAGGGGCTACACGAAGGTTACACCGAACGAGTATAATCTTAGTATAGGCAATGACAACCTCTCCTCTTTCGATACCAAACGACGACAACAAACTCCTTTACTTCTCTCCGATAACAAATGGTGGCTACATCATCTCTTCTCCGGTGATGACGAACTTCTCTACTCCTCTCCGATAACGAACGACGATGGCATCCTCCCCTCGCTAGCATTGGCTTATTTATAACGGCTTTGTCAACAATATCGCTGAATAATGACAATCTCATCTCCTCCGGAACGATAATGTCTTTGACATCACATCACTGTGCACTAAGTTGGTCCTCTATATTTTTGTTAGGATTATTTGAGTCAACTATACTCCTATAGTTTGCAAATTTTTGCATCAGATTGTTAATTGCTTCATTTATTTTACTATTCTCATCCATCTTCTCTGAATCTTCAAGTTGCTAATAGTAACATACATACCGAGCAAATTCTTCAATTCAATGACCTTGATGCATAGATATAGCACGATGCAATAATTTGCTATTCAAATAAAAGATGCTCCATAAGATGAAATTTGAACAGTGTTAAAACAAGTATCTTGCATTATACGAAGCAACAAAGTAAGCTTAACTAGATTTTACAAAATGAATTATCTAATATAAATCTTAGCAAATTCCTACAAGGCATTGTTGTTTTATATGTTAGAGAAAACTCTTGTCAATCTTTTAATGCAAATTCCTACTTTGTTGCATTGGTTGAATGAGGGTAGCAGGGTAATTTGAGAAAAAAAGAAAAAGAAAGTAATGTTAATACGAATAAGTCTGATTAGTTCATATGAAACGAATCAGTTTAACCTAAATAAACCAAAGTAAATCATGATCAATGGATATCGACTATCTTTTTTTAATTTTATAGAGGGTATTTTGATCGTAGTGTGAAAAAATAATAATCATCGACTACCAATGGATATCGGCTATCTTTTTAAATTACCCTTCTTATAATTCTAAAATTAATAGAGATAAGGTAAAATATCATCCTTCTTTTAAATTCTGTAGTCATAATAATATCTTTTATGTAAAATATTAATGGAATGAATTTCCATGAAAAAATATTTATGTTTTTCTGCATATCATTCATTATACGGGTAGTTCTTGATGTACCTAATCAAGAACTTGCCTAATTATGCAGATAAAAAAGCATGTGTCGGCAAACCATTTCTCTATCCAGCAACCTGCAATGATTGAAGGAAAAGTAGCCGATAGCTTGCAACAACAGTTTTAAATAAGTGAATTCTCAAAATAATATTTTTTATACGTCTGTTTCCTTAGTCATTCTTGGAATATTTTATTCTGAAATGGATTTGCTGGTCGGTGGATTTCCCAAATCAATAGACCCAACTTGGTGGGTGTGGAAATGGGACTCCTCGTCGATGAAATGCATGAGGTTTATTTGTTGATGGGTACAGGAGACCAACCAATGATAGAGATGGATTGAATAGCTAATCTACAAAGTTAATTGAGACTGCATGGAGTAAATCTTGTTTATTACTCCATATTATACTTGCCATTCGAAGCAAATGCTATAAATTGGATTGTTTCATCAACTCGACCCTGTCGTTCGATAACACCCAACTAAAAATTATTATTCTTGTGAGCTTTAGAAATGTAAAAACATGTTAAAACTGGAAACTGAGAGATCCATCCATTGAAGGCACTATTTTTCCTTGGATCACATGACTTGGAGTGTTGGATTTTGTGTCTGTGTGTGTTTGTGCTGACACCTCACAGGACAGCTCTTTCCTAGCAACCTACTTAAACACTCATTATTACTACATCGTGAGGTTCTCTCTCTCTCTCTCACATACTAAAAGAAAGGGGTTGGTGTTTACTTTCTCTGCTCTCCTGTCTCATTGCTGCAGGAGTGCAGATCTGAGAGCCTCCCCACGACTAGCAGCGGTGATGGATCTGAGCTCCTCCAGATCGATCTTCGGCGGATCTGTAGGAAAGCTCGCACCTTTGGCCATTTCCCTCCTGTTCTTCCTGGTCTTGTCCGCTCTGATCCCATCCACAGGTCAATTCCTAGTTCATTTTCTCCTTACCAAGTGCTCGATTCTTCTCAACATTTGATCTTTTCGTCTCAAAATCCAAGTTTTCCACTCAAAATGCTTGAGGTTGATGCTCATTGTCACGGGTTTCGTCGGATATGGTGGTGAAATGGTAAAGGGGAAGCTTGTTGTCCTTAGATATTGCTTCATTCTTCTCAATATTGGGACATTTGGTCTCGAATTAGCTTTTTCTACTCGATCTGGCTGAGTTCGGTCCTTTTCGTGATGGGTTTCCCCGGAGCTTAAGCTCTTCTTTAGTAATTGCTACCGGATTTCTTTTTTGTTTTCTCCAAAAAAAAAGATATAGTTACCGATCTAGCTCTAGTGTGTTCAGTATTTAAGGATTATAATACCTGCAGAAATAGGACATCTCTGTCTCATTAGATAGCTGAGATGCAATTGTTTAGGGTGGAGCCTCGAATTTTGGTAATTGGTTTTCTATTTTTGCGGCACTACGTTTTCTTTTCATTAAGAACATGATTTGCAACTGTTTTTTCTTATTTTTAAGTCACTACTGGAGAAGAGTAGTTGCTGATCTAGCTCTCTTTAGTTCAGTACTTGAGGATTTTAGTACCTGCAGAAATAGATGTCTGCCTAATTAAATCTCTAGTTGTTGCAAGGTTGATTTTTCTTTGTTTTAGCCAAAATGAATGACCATGTTTTTTTGAATTGCTGAATACAAACACCAATGCTGATTGTATCCAATTTTCTTAGTGATGTTCACAAGATGTACATCTTGCAGGTGATCAAACTGGTTAAATTTTTTTATCTCACCAGTGACGAAAAACGTAAGAATAATGCCGTTAAATTAACATGTTATTACAGAGGGAAAAAAATTAGTGGTAAAATTTAGGGTGTTTGGTGCACATATTGTTGAAGAATTAGTTAATGTTATCTAGGAGGAATGGCCTGAATGGGTGATTGTAAAATAATTTTCAATACAAAAAGCCTTTTTCTTAGATATTCAAACTCTATTCCATTTCTTGATGTTCAAGAATGTTCATATCTATATCCACTATTTGTTTGGTTCAGTGTTATATTCAGTAGATCCAAAACATTTCTTATAATGTTTCTTTTGTAATTCATGTTTCAACCTTTTTTTTATTTTTTTGCTTAACAGAGGCTTATGATTCACTGGATCCAAATGGAAATATAACAATCAAATGGGATATTATGCAATGGACACCAGATGGTTATGTTGTAAGTACAAAAGATGGTCATTGGCCTATTTTCCTGAAATTATATGATGCTCACATGGCCAATTCTTTTGCATTCAGCTTGGCCATGCATAATTTCACATAGTTCATGATTGAAAAGGCAATTGAAATTAATGTTAAGTGCAAACCATATTTCTTTGTTGAGATCATCTTGGCAAAAAGTGTTCTCAATTTACGTAGCAACTGAATTGCGTCTACAATCAAAATATTGATATATGAATTATTATCAGGCTGTTGTTACGATGTTCAATTTCCAGCAATATCGTCACATCCAAGCACCTGGGTGGACTCTTGGGTGGACCTGGGCAAAGAAGGAAGTCATCTGGTCTATGGTAGGAGCCCAGACCACGGAGCAAGGTGATTGCTCAAGGTTTAAGGGGAACACTCCACACTGCTGTAAGAAGGATCCGACAGTTGTGGATCTACTTCCTGGAACTCCATACAACCAGCAAATAGCCAATTGTTGCAAAGGAGGAGTGATTAATTCATGGGTTCAGGATCCAGCTAATGCTGCAAGTTCATTCCAGGTCAGTGTTGGTGCAGCAGGAACCACCAACAAGACCGTGCGTGTGCCGAAAAACTTCACCTTGAAGGCTCCAGGACCTGGGTATACGTGTGGAATAGCAAAAATTGTAAAGCCCACTAAATTTGTTACACAAGATGGAAGGAGAACAACCCAAGCTCTGAGTAAGTTATCAAAGATAACCTGCAAAAATCTAGTATTTTGAAACTTTGAATAGGATAGGATTTCAGGTTTTAGATACAACTGTTATATCGCACATGAACATGTCATAATATCCCAACCATTTGGGTTGGTTAAATATGTCTTTTCCCATCATTGAGCTTTGTGTAATATGATATCCAGATAGATAGAATAGAAGCATTCAATTTTATTTTATTATTTTTATTAAAGTCTTCTTAAGTCTCCTCTACCTCGCACTATTTATTATCTCAATCCACAACATTATTTAACTACAACATCTATAGATCTTGAAATATGTTCATATAATTTTAGATGTTTTTTTATTCCGATCCTCTATTGAAGCAATACCTAATTGTTTCCAAATAAAAATATTTGTTTAATTCTTTCTTTTCTGTAATTCCATATGTTCATCTCAAGATTTCATCTCAGCTAAACTAATTTTTTATATGCATGCCATTTATTATTCGTTCAATATTCTGATCCATAAATCATAATCAACCTTACAAATATTTTATAAAATATATTTTTTAATCTTACAGTGACATGATGATAAGACAACCATCACAATGCTCGTATCTACTTTTTAACTATCTAGCTTTTACTCTATGAATAATGTGTCAGTTATTCTCTCATTTGTATTGAATAATAGATCCGAGGTGCTTCAAATTTTTACTTATAGAAACTTCTTATCCATCTATCTATAGCACACCCTTTTTCTTTTTCTAATACATTCAAAACTATATATGTTCAATCTTAGTCCTACTTAACTAAATCTTTTAGTTTCAAATCGGTCTTCATAACTTTCATCAATCGGCACAATATCATCAGCAAGTAATATATTTTGTGGGGATATTCCTATATATGAGTAGTAAATGGGTCCATTAGCAATATAAGAAGATAAGATTTTAGGACTAATCCTTGATGTAGTCCTATAGTATAGGAAATATGATACATACAATCCCTATAGCCCTAGCAATTGTAAATACTATATCATACATGTCTTTTATTACATTGATATAATTCTTAGATGCTCTTTTCTTTTTAAAATCCATCATAATAAATCTATAGGTACTATATAATTAACCTTTTTCTATGTCAATGTAAACCATATATAGACCTTTTTCCTTCTCTCTATATTTTATATTAATTATCTCAATAAATAAAAAACATTTGTGGTTGATCACTTGATCTTTTGGGCATAAAGTCAAAAAACATTCTCAAGATATTCATTTTGTTTCTTATTATTATTTTTAATTACACTTTCTCAAATTTTCAGTGTGACTCATTAGTTAAATCCTCTATCATTAGAGTAATTTTGAATGCCTGTCTGGTTCTTATAAATTGTCTTTAAAGTTCCTCCCTGGTTCATTGGACATACTTGATACTCAAAATTTTGTTAATAATCTAGTTAACCAAACTACCCTCCGATATCCTATAATATTCAAATCTGAACTAGGGCTGCCATCATGTCCTACACTTTTACCTAATTTTATCCTATTTAAATCTTTATTTTTCTTATTTGTTCTGATTTTACCAACAAATCCATGATGTCTAAGCTTCTTGCTATATTCTATCTCTTAAGGCTAAGTCATCAATAGAATGCTTATTAAATGATGTATAAATCTTCATTTATCCTTAATTTTAATATTGTTGACAAGCAACTTTTGATGTTTCCGTTTTACATTTAACATTTGCACTTTGGCAGTCTAATAAACATCCTTTTCTCCACCTGTCTTATGGTAAAAACTATCACATGCCTTATATTTTGTAGTAAACTCACAAACTTTTTGGTTTCTTTTTTAATTAATAAATATCTTTTAAGAATTTCCTCATTTTTATAGTAAATTCACAAACTTTTTAGTAAACTAAATATTTTGTTGCATGCTCTCTTTGTAGTGATTGCTTGCTTTAAAATATTTTTTGAAATTTAATTGCAGTGACGTGGAATGTTACATGTACATATTCCCAATTTCTTGCCCAGAAGACACCTACTTGCTGTGTATCACTTTCATCTTTCTATAATGACACAATTGTTAACTGTCCGACATGCACTTGTGGGTGCCAGAACAATGCAACTCAGCCGGGAAGCTGTGTGGAGTGAGTTAAAATGTGAAACTCTTTCTATTGCTGACAATTTTAGTTCATCTCTTACTGATGTCTTGGTTTACTATGGCAGAGGAGATTCACCTTATTTAGCTTCTGCGGTCAATGGTCCTGGCAAAAACAGCTTCACTCCGCTGGTCCAGTGTACATCACATATGTGCCCCGTAAGAGTGCATTGGCACGTTAAACTTAACTACAAGGAATACTGGCGCGTGAAGATTGCAATAACAAATTTCAACTACCGGATGAATTATACGCAGTGGAACCTTGTCATCCAGCATCCAAATCTTGACAATCTCACTCAACTCTTTAGCTTCAATTACAAGTCGCTGACACCATATGGGGGAATAAGTAAGTTTCTTCGATTCAATTTTACTTTTCTAAGGCCACTCTGTGGATTTTCCTCTTATTTGTATCATGGAACTGTTAGTGGATGAATATTATCCCTATAGTCATGATGACTCTAACTCTGTTATCTAATTTTGCAAGAACACCTTATGATTTAAGTTTGCCTCTATTGATCTACCTTATATATGTGCATATTTCTTTCTTATTGACTCAAAAAGAATTACAAACCTGGAGTACATGTTGCTTACTATTTTCTTCCTCTTCCGTGATCATAATCTTAAATGCATTTCATGTCACAGATGACACTGCAATGCTATGGGGTGTCAAGTACTACAATGACTTGCTCATGGAAGCTGGACCTTATGGAAATGTACAGTCGGAACTTCTATTCAAGAAGGATCCATCAACTTTTACTTTCGAAAAGGGATGGGCCTTTCCACGGCGCATCTACTTCAACGGCGACAACTGTGTCATGCCTCCGCCAGACTCATATCCGTGGTTACCAAATGCCGCCTCGCAGTTAATGAGCACCTCGACGATGACCCTTCTTACTGCTTTGTCTTGGTTGCTAATCTACTGTGTCTAGGAAGTTCTTCAGGTTTGCTTGGAATTTTTATTTATATGTAAACACATTTCAGCTTCTGGATTTTGGACAAAGCGAAGGATCAGTCTCTCTTACACCAAAGGAATCTTAAATGTTGTAAATTGGTATTTTGAACATTTCTTTACCAATGTTGTGCTTAAATTCTTGTAATGTTGTTGTCATTTATGTCACAACCTTATTTGTAAAAGGATAGACAGACACCCATGGTAATTTATATTTGTCAAAATCCTTAAAAAGATAGATTGATTGGTGTGGTAAAAATGGAACCTCATTTCTTGTATGGCTTGAATTGTATCTCATGATGCATGAAGGTCTCATCCTTACAGAATGGAGTATATATTAGAAGGATCTTATGCAAGTTATCTAAACAAGCAATTCATATGTTCTTATTTGCAAGTATCGTCTATGGTATCTACGATCTAAACATCTTTTTACAGTTTGACTACAGTTGACTTGGTGAATGTACACCTAAATATTCTAATATCGCGGCATCATCATCATCATCATTTTTATCTCATATTTAGAATGACAATAGGCTACCAAGTTGGATCGATTACCCATATAGATAAATTGTGCTTATTTTAAATTTGATTAAAAAAATTAGAATCCCAATTTAAATGAATTAAGCTAATTGAGAGTCGCAACACATGGAGCCCATTTGGACCATGAAAAACCATCCATATTTGGTAAACCAAATCTTGGATAGATTCACATCTATTTCCGTTGATTGGATATGCCATGTTAGATCTTAGGTATTAATTGCACGTGCCACGTCAGCATAACATACATATAAAGGGAATATTTTCTAATTAAGCCACTTCATGCTTTGTGACCGACGATGACTATAATAAGATGTATGCTTTTACTTCAAACCAACTATCAAATTCGAACATTCTAACTCCTTAATAGTTTTTTTTTTCTCTCATAATAAACAGAAAATTACTTGACCATCAAATGAAAACTACCTTATTGGACAACACAAGGAGGCAGTTTTTTGAACACTGGTTGAAGTTTGGTTCTCTCTCCCCTGAGCGATGTTTAGAAAACACTCGAGCAATTGGGCGACATCGAATCAATTTTGCCATATGGATTGACGATCAAAATTGTGGATAGTATTATTTTGTGGTCTTGAAATTCATGAAAGAATATTTTTATCTTCTTCTCTTTTGAGAATACTTTAAATCACTATTTACGCATCGATAATTATTTGATAATTATTTTTATAATCGGTTTGATAAACTCAAGTTAACTACTAGTAATCATGGTTATCAGTTTCAATTATTTGATCGTCAAGATCTTAATATTCTTCGAAGGAGGTATTAAAATCAATTTGATTTTTAATGTTATTATACCTATGACCAATTGGATATTAACTACAAATGTCTAATATATATATATATATATATATATATATATATATGATTTTTCCTCTATCTTTCTTTAGGAAAGCATTCTTCTTCCTCCATATACTGATGCCTTTGCTAATTTTATCATGCTCACTAAGCAGAGATATATTGTGATCTGAAGAAGAAGAAGAAGAAGAAGAAGAAGAAGAAGAAGAAGAAGAAAAAAGGTGTGGGAAGATGTTCACTAATTTGCTACAGATGAAGAGTATTTGTTGCATTCCTTTTGATCATAGAATTTGTGGTAATGCATAGTGGAGTGTAAGCAACTATTTCCAAACCAAATAAGAATCATAGATCATAAAATTTACCTTGCATGGAAGTTGAACTCAGATCTGGATGAAAGAAGAACAAGCCTAGGATAAAATCCAACATTGCAGATTCTCTCAGCTCCATCCTCAGATCTCTGTTGAGCAAAACCAGCTATCCCCAGAAGTGATTTGAGATTCAAGTGCCTGACCTTTCAGAGGAGGAAGAATGATGGTATGGAGATTTGTGGAGGAAGAGAAAGGTCTCCCATCATTTTCAATCATTCTCTTCCTTGTATGTTCCTTCCATTTTAATTTCTCTCCTTTAAAGCAATGTGTTTGGTGAAGGTGAGGTAAGCGTGCATACTTGGGGGATTTGAGGAGTATCCATCATAAAGGAAATAAACATAAGAATTAGGATGAATTGTTTTGTTCATTTACCCCTTCATTCTTTGGAAGCCCCATTAATCTTCAAAAGCTAAGAAAACAAACAAATAAAAGATAATTTCCCACCTCACTATGATGGGATAATTTACTCATTAATTTATTGAAAACTCATGTTTAACTCAGTCTTCTATTGAGTCTAAACTATTAATTCAAAATACTTATAATGATAATAAAACCCATCTATCCCTCATTTTCAATATAGTGTTTGACTTGTAAATTCGTCCATGAGTGATTTTTTTCTACTAAGCCTCTCAATATGTTCAACACCAGATTGACTCTAGTATTATTTATCGCAATCTAACTTGATGAGATAATTGATCTAATAACTAGTTGAGTCTAAAAAATTGACCCAAAATACCAAGCATCGGCTAATGATGTAGTAGATTTATCCTCCACTTGTGATTTATACATAGGACCAAACCAGGGTATTACATAATTGATCAGAAGTGATTTATCTGATAAATTGCTTTATAGAATTGTTCTTGGATGACCTTTTCTGATAACAATGAAAGACAGTGAAATAAATTTCCTCCACATGAAGACAATAAAATGTTCTGTTCATGTTTTGTAAGGTTAAGAGGAGTTGGCAGCAAGTACACAGTCACCATCTGAAGAATACTTCCCAACCTTTCTCCAAGAACAGCAATCATGAAAATTAAAGTAGGTTGATGGTAAGCATCAGCTACGTTTGTTCTAAAGTGAATAGAGCTTGAGACTGAGGCCTTGCCAGTACATCCAGAGTAAATCCAAAGGTTTTGTTGATGTTACAGTGTCGAGCAATTGACTTCAAACTTGAAACCTCAAGTAGATTGATATGATAGTAAAATTGGAACAATATGCCTTGATCATTGGCTTGATTTGCTATGTATCTATCTGCATTGATTCCTGCATTAAAAGAAAAAAAGGATAGCTGAGATAACTATGGAACACTAAAAGCTTAAATAGTAATACGATAAAAGAGACTATTTCTATAATCCTGCCCAGATAAGATCTGGATTCATTACATGGGGACAATGATTTCTCCTGCATGCCCTGATCAGGGGTGTGAACTTGAAATTATTTTCGTATGAGACCTATAGAAACAATTGAACCTGTTCCTGATCATTTGCTCTACTTGTTGGAAAATTTAAATTGATGTCTAATCATTAAAACAAAGATCTGATATCTTGATTATTAGGCTTTATTAACATGTAAATCTTCAATAACTTGGCCTTATATCTTAAGAACAACAACTTCTGATCTTGAAACAAAAACTCCACATAATCTAACGAATCACACAAAATCTGGTGTTCGTTCTTCTATTTGATTGCTTCTAAATTGGTTCTTTGACATGAAACATGCTCTTAGAGTTTTCAATATGATCTTTGGTAAATGCTATCTACTCTATTTACACTAATTCTTGATCTGCCATAACTTTCATACCAATAGTGATAGTAGAAGTAACATTAGAAAAATTGGAATACATGATGGTTTTTTATTTTGATCGTTGGTTTCAGTAGGATTTTTATTTTCTAGAATTTATGATCGTCCATGTTGGAAAAGAGTTGTTTTTATCATTACTTTCTTTTGGTATAAAAAGAAATTTAGCCCATCATATAACCCATCTAGTTGTTCATTCAAATATTATTCTCACTTTTGTTGGTGTTTACTTGTTATCTTATCCGAATGTTGGTGTTTACTTGCTTCACATCCGATACGATGATCAAATTAAGTTCGTCTATGTGCGTTACGTGCATGAACCAAATCAAGTCAATTTAATAGTAGCGAAGTAGAAGGTATTGAGCAGTGAACGGTACCGTGTTGGGTTCGCAGCAGGTTGAGTTTTGCCTACTGATATATTGTGTCAAACGCCAGCAGTGAATGATTTCTGATCTCTGGACTGAGACACAATGAAGAAAAAGTGATGATTTGCATCAGTCTCATCTCAGTTATAACCCCACCCCTCCTTCGAATACTAGCAGATGCTGCTACGAAGTATGGGAGTTCTTTCCCATGCATCCATTCTACTTAGTGGAAACAGTACATCAGACTCAATGTACTGCATGAGTTAGTCGTTCTTCCTACCACAAGTTGCATCTCTCTATCTCTGCATGCCTCTCAAACATGCATCACCGATGACACTCTAAAATGTCCATATCTCCTCTACTGGGATCAGACGCTTTATTATTATGAGAGGGAAGGCAGCGTAAGGACATAACCTTGGTTGGTCTCAAGAACACAGCCTTCTTCAACCCTAGCTAGCTTCTGCTTGAGATCTTTGTCGTCCACCATTGCCTTCGGATTGATTCATCCTATTCATAATTTTCTAGAGTGGCCCCATCCATATTCTATTTAATTATGTTACAGCTATGTAATTGATCTTATAGTCGTATAGATGTTCACATGTTCCATTAATAATGATCAATTAGGTTATATATATATGTATATATATCTTCAAATTTTCTTTTATGGAAGTTCATAAAAGATGATCCAAGAAAAATATAATTATAAAAATGAAGCTTATGAAACCCCTTATAATAAGTTATGCATTCAAATTTTCCTCTCTATCTTCATAATGACATTATAGGTGCTTGGTGTCAATTTTGCTTCATAATTTTTTGGCACAGTTATATTGAAATTGATTTTGTGACATTGTCAAGATAAAATTCCTTGCATATATATGACACAAGATTAGGAAAGATAAGATAAAATGTGAGAGCCTTTCATAACTCACAGAGAAGGCATAGAGGAGAAAGATATATATAATACAAGAGACACTACAAATTTCACCTAACTTTACTGCAACTTCAATCTTATAAGGACACTATCAACAGAATAACTTGATAAAAATACTGAACAGTCAATCCTATCTAATGTTCAATTTGATATTCCAACTCAAAAGGCCAATTATAGGATATAATCTTGTGAAGAGTGTAGCTCCACATCTACAAATCTATCTCATTGGGTCCATCGATCTATATTTTCTTCAAAGGAGAGGAGGCATTTACATAGAGGCTTTAGTTGCACTTAACTCAAGATCATAAAATACCTAATATATATGCAAATATTCTAACATTGATGTGGCTAACAAATTATCAATTTGGATATCCAACATAAGATTAGTTGTCAATATTTTCCTTGGGCCAACATAGTACCTCATCATGTTGGAATCCATATAGAGACAACAAAGACAAATCAATCTGAGAGATCATGATGTTGTGAGATATGTCACTATTTGGGCCCCTAAATTATTGCTCGTGGTCGAGTGAGAGAGAAGATCCATGTAAACTTTCTTATACCTAGTTGAATATTCATCAAATAAATTATGTTCTCCTCTTCATCTATAAGGAATTACGGTTATATTGTTCGAAGTATTTCACCTACATAATTTCTATATATATTTTTTTCCTTTGTTGGTGTTAAAATTTTCTTCTTTTTGATGTGTCTTCATCTCAAAGCTACACTTACATAAATTTTCAGATGTGTCTTCATGTAAACTTTCTTCTTTTCGATCTGTCTCAATGAAAATTTTCACCTTGAAATTTTCATTCAAGGTGAAGCACCAAATTAGACTCTTAACTAGAAATTTTCCTTTTGCTCAAACCATTTGGAGGATCTGCACCCATTGATTGGCTCGAGAGATTTGATACTTGAGAACGAGTTGTGACCATCAATGAATTATCAGCCAAACATTTTGTAGCATGCATTTCTTGCCATTGGAGTTTAAAGTTCGAGCAAACATTTTATTAACATGTTGGTTGAAGGAAGTTTGATGGGGCAACCAATGGCGATTGACTTGTCAATGTCTCTCATATTTAAATTAATGGATATGTCACCCAAAAATTATCATATTTGAGTATATGCAAAAGAATTAATTCTAGTCTTTCTTGTTCAATTTCAAAATTCTTTAGTTTCCTGAATAAGATAAATAGTTAATGTTTCTATATGTAGACTTTTTTTTCCCTTATCTTTATAAGTGATTGAAAAAGAAAGGAAGACATTATTGGGTGGTAATCAAATGGCCATCGAATTATTTTTGGTCTTCCTTTCTTTTTTCAAAGGGTTTTGGCAAATTATATTATATAGATTGTTTGTACATGTGAAAGATCAAAAACGAAAAAAACAAATAATATAGGAACTAAGAAGTTTATTCACATATTTAAGTCACCACTAGCTAGTTTTTCACTGACATTTTCTTTTTGTTAGTCAATTGGATCCAATGGAGGGAGACTAAACAAAAACAATGAATGCTTTATCTAATGGCACATTAGTTGTGAGCAAAACTGTGATTTATCCAGTTGATACATGTAATACATTCATTGTAATACATGTAACTCTTTGTGCAAGTGAAACAAGAAAAAGGAAAGAAGCTCATCGATGAATGCACTTCCCATCGTAGAAGATATATCAATCAATAAGAAGCCCTCCTAACCTAAGTGCTTAAGACTTGCTATTTAGGTGGACGAGTGTTGTGTCATCTCTTACCTACATAATTCAAGTACATCAAGATTTTGAGAGACCACATCGCCTCTGGTAGTTATCATATCAACATGAATCATGGAACAAGACATCCAAGTTCAACCTCAAGGATCCATCCTCCAAAACAAAAAAGAAAATAGATGAATAGTAATTTAGGCTAAACTCATGGATTGTTATTATTATTATTAGTATTATTGCTTAGAAAATGGAAACAGGTTTATCTTCTGGCACAGAATAGGAGTACTCGTGAGAGTGTGGACTGCTGACACCCCCCAACCAAACAAGAGAGAATAATTTGAAGCTGTGAAAAAGGTGAGCAACAAACATGCCATGAGTGCACATTTGCTTACCTACCTCAGTAGTCCGGTCAAGAAGGTGTGTCTGTGGGTGTATTATATTTGTGTGGGTTAGGACATGGGATCTCAAGCTGTCCAATCCACCAGAGACTTCCCCAAAATGGTAGAGAAAGTGAGGCCTGGTTTGGACCTACTGACGGTGGCTAAACCCACCAAAGGTGACAAGCTGCTCCTCTCCCTCTCCCTCTCCTCCTTGAGCTCTTCCGTCGCCGCAGAGCCTACAGGTGCTGAGAGCCAAAAGGCTATGATGGATGGAGACAAAGGCGTGGTTATACGAAGTGGGCAAGTGTGAGGGCGCGTCGGGGGTTGCCCTTCTTTTGCTCCTATGGGAAACCCAGGATTCGTCACATCACTTTGCGCACTCGGTGGCCCCTTGAGACAGCGACAACTGATCCCCTCCTCCTTTTCCCACCCTTTTCATCTCTCCTCCTCCTCCTCCTCCACCTCCTACTTCTCTCAACTCAATCTTCTCGCGCCGCATGAACATCTCATGGAAAGTAGTTTTAGTTCATCTTAACCTGTGATGGGGATTAGATATGGCTTGGATTACAAGATGGGGATGCAGCTACAAGTTTCCCAGATTTGATGGAATCATGGAAGGCCATATGCAGCAGAAAATATCTCAGAATTGAAACCCTGAGTTGTGCCTTTTATTATCTATAGGAAATGAAGCTTCCTTTGCTAGATCTTTGTCGACCTGTAATGGGGATTGATACGGACTGGTGAAAGATATCTGCAAATCTTTCTTGTTAGATATGTGTTGGATTATCCCAATGTCTTCATATGCTAACACACATTCGGATTACATGTGTTAATCCCCAATTGTAGTTATGTAGATGAGGCTTTCCACCTTGGAGTTACAAAACCTAGCAGATGCAGTAGCTGTCACTCAACAAGGAGATCAGTAGCCCCTCTTTTTGTGACATTGACCAAGATATAATAATCTGAGAAGGAGAGAAAGAATGAAGTCAAATATCTTATGTAATCTGTAGATCCAAGTTCAAGATATCACGAGAAACTGGAAGCAGACAATTAACTTTCTGCGCAATAGCTGGGGTTGGCGGTGTCGTACGTGCCATGAGTGGGGTTTTCCCCCGGGCATTATTGCCAGAATAGAAACCCTAAAGCCATGGTGCATGCCACACTTACCGTGCCCAACTCTTGGACACACAAAGAAAGAGAGTGAGAGAGAGAGAGAGAGGAGTCCACCACTTCCCCTCCCTGATCTCTTCTCCTCATCATCCTCCTCCTCCTTGGCTTGTCTCTTCTTCTTCTTCTTCCTGTAGTACTCATGGATTTGGTCTCTCCCACTGAGCACTTGTGCTACGTCCGCTGCACCTACTGCAACACAGTTCTTGCGGTAATTCCTCGGAGTAGAAGCCTAAGAAATAACAGAACATGATGCTTTGGATGTGCAGGAAAGATGGACATCAGAAAGAAGCATCTTCCTCACACCAACAAGAGTTTGCTTTCTGTGCCAGATTTCTACTTCACATCATGTTTTCTTTGATTCTACTGTCAACTAGCGTCCAAGGGCTAGGACTCCTCAAAGCAGACTTGATCTTATATTCTCTCTTAACCTTTTGTTCACTTTCAGTACTCATCTGTTAACCATGGGTGACATTTGAGAAGCTACTGTTCTTGTTGATATACTGCTCATGTTGCTCATGTTGCTGTATGATCTACAGAGAAATCCTGATGGTCTTCTATGTTCTTTCTGTCGTCTAGGAATATGAACACACATGAGACTTGCACACCTCTTCTATCTTGCTATTTGAGGTAAAACAAGTGGAAATTTTACAGAGAAAAAGTAGCAATTTAAGGAGGAGACCCAATATTGTACATGCATGAGGAAGCTCAAGATGAATGCTCAATTTTCTTAATCCTCTTGCTCATGAGAGTCTTCTCAGTAGTTTAGTGTCGGAGTTGCAAGAAAATATAAGGAAGCTTGTTAATTAGAAATTAAGAATTGTTCGACCTTTACAACTTTGCCATTCCTCTCTATTGTTATGTTGATTCTTCTGTCTCCTCATCATAGCATTATAAGATCATGCATACGATGATCAACTTTGATATGGGTTCCTTTGGCTTCCTTTTAACCAAATTTATCAGATCTTCAGCTTGAATGTGCTCCGCTCCTTAATTAATGAACTAAGATGATCTTATTTCTAATTCTAGAGTTTATGTCAATAATTCTTTTACTTTTCTATTGAGGATCTTCTTGCACACAAGCAGATCTCACTGTCAGAAAAGAAAATGGATACTATGGCAAATTAAGGCACCACAAGGTGCAAAGAAGTAAGTTACCACTTGCTCTTGAATGGTGACAGACTCTTTCCCTTGGCTGCAGGTTGGAGTTCCATGCAAGAGGCTGATGGACACAGTCACTGTGAAATGTGGTCACTGTAACCATCTCTCCTTCCTCAGCCCCAGACCCTTGGTGCAGTCCCCGAGCCCCACCGACTATGAGATGGGTCTTCAGGTACACTTCTCCTGGTCTATCAAATTTATATTACTTATTAGTAATGCCTTGTCTAGTTTTTGGATCTCTATTTCATGTTTGTTGTAAGCTTTACTTTTAATCAGGAACTACTTTTTCTTCGGCAGCAGTAGTGATAAGCTACATGATGTAGCTTATAGGCCTAATAGTCGCTTTGGATGTTGTTTCCTTTCTGCTTTAGAAGAAGAGAAATGGATGAGGGAAGTTCATTACATATGACAATGATCTTTATGTTGAATTAGGGTCCTTGCACTGAATGCCTGAGGGGCCAACCTTTGCCACCACCACCATCAAGTTCAAGTGAACAAATGATCCAAAAACCAACATACGTCGTCAAACGTAGGTTTTTGGTTACTATTCTTGCCCAAATTTGTGTTCTTTGCTGGACTTTCTTTCATTTTCTGAGGATAATTTTTTGTTGATTTGTTGATGGCAGCTCCCGAGAAGAAACACAGGATGCCTTCGGCCTATAATCGCTTCATGAAGTAAGAATGATATATGTTTATTTTTCGTAACATCTCGTTGAATTTGATCTGAGTTTACCATAACCAGCAAAAACCTTACTCTGGTAGACAACTAAGACATGAAATAGCAGATTGTAACAAACATTCTCGATCCATCTTCGAATTCTACATCAGCTTCCCTACAAATAATGCAGCAAAATCCTACTTTTAAGCTTTCAGGAAAAGCATAAAGACCTGTCTATAGGTATAACCCTTCAAACAAGTATAGCACAGCTTTTCCGTAGATATTTTTCTGAAGTTAAGCTATAGCACTGTAAAAGAACAATTCTGATACTTGCCTCATCTTTCTGTGAAATTTCAATTAAAGAGGAAGAAAACTATTCATCAAAGAGACATGAGTTGAGGACCTCCTCCTCTAATAACATATTAAAGCTTTAATCTCTTCCAATCCATCTAAGAAGTTATGCTGATAGATGATAGGTATAATTGTTTGCGTTTGAGCACTACATCTCTGATAGCCTTTCTCTTTCGAGGTACCTGCGAGATCCATGCAACTTTACTTGATTCACATGAGAACTCTGAGTTGTAGTTAAGCTGAATCAGAAAATTCTAATGCTTATTTATGCTGGATATAACATGTGAGATTTGTTGTCCTGGTTTTGTTTGTAGATCTTAAATAAGCATGTGCTATCCTATGATGCTGATGCAGTAATATTAACCTTTACATCTTTTAAATGAGCCATACTAATAATTTCTTTCGACAAATCTCAAATCAGAAAACACCTGAGAGCATAGATTATACGACAGTTTTGGAAGGAGAACATAAGGACAATAGAAATAAATATAGAGGAAATAAAGACATCAAGAGGTATTAAAAAAAGCCTTCTCGATCGAAAGGGAACAGTTTTAATATCATCGACTTTGCTAATATCTAAAATTTATATGAATATACTGAACAAGCAGAAAAATTTTCAGATTGAACACTCCCACTTGATATCTGATGCAGTTTGTGTGGTTAGATAGCTTATCATTCAACTGAAAATTAGGCTTCTCTAAAAGATGTTCTACTAACCAAGCCAATAAACACATTCTGGCTCTCCAATTAATCTCGATTTGATCGAGATCAAATTATGCAACTTCATCTTGAACGTGTGTACATTATTGCTGGAGACTGAATCCACAAAAATTACATGCATGACTCAAAATTCGTATCATTACAGGGAGGAAATACAACGAATCAAAGCAGCTAAACCGGATATTCCTCACCGAGAAGCTTTTAGCATGGCTGCTAAGAATGTGAGTTTTCACCGAACTGATCTATTTCTTTAGATATCAATGATATCGCTATCTTACATTTTCACTGTTACATGAACTGAAGTGGGCTAAATGTGATCCTCGTTGCTCAACTATCGCTTCGATCTCTGGTAACAGTAAACTGCCTTCCGTTCCTCAAGTGGTAACTCCTATCACAAACTAACCATTCATTCTCTAATCACCATAAGAGAATTGTTTATGTCCTCTTGTCTTAATGGAACAGGAAAGCAGTTGCCCCACCATAGAAAGCTCCAAGGTTTACAAGAAAATGGAACAAAAGGATTAGGTCCCAGTAAAAGTCTGCAGCTCTCTCTCTTTCTCTCTCTTCATTGTGATGTACTGATGTTGGTAGTTTTTGTTGGATGTTGCCCTCTCTCTATAACTAAGAAACATCTATAATGATGTAGTACTTCCTAGTTATGATTATTGACTCTTATGCATGCATTGCAGTTGGAGATGAACTGATAGAATTTGGCTAACATACTGACTGACCTACTATTTGGTGCCTGGCCAGTGAAAGAGGTTTGAAGTAAGAGGACTGCCCTCCAATTTTAATGAGATTATAACAGGTTTATTGAGGTGGACATGCTTTGACCTAAGGAGGATATATCAGGATGTGTGTCAAATGTAGTAGTGCACTTGCTGATGTGATCTATATATGCGGTTTACATGAGCTCAAAATTATGTGCTAACCAAGACAGAGATTTGACAGTGCTTGCTGTGACAAATTGATGAAACTGCACAAAGGATTTGCCGGACGGTATGTATTTATGGATTTTGTACAGAATTTGCATTTCAAATTAATCAAGATGAAGTTATATGCATAAACTGAAGTACACTGCTTCAGTTAGTTTCATCTAAAGAAGCTCTTTGAATTCTCATTTTGTTCTATAGAATGTTATCCTGAGATCACATTGTTCCTACAAGAGAAAGTTGTACGCCTATGTTCTCTCTCAAATATTTTCTAATGTCTAATTGAGTATAACTTCTGAATTTTCCTTTTGTAGCCAACCACCCACATATTTTTTATGGAGTAAGAAATGCATTAAAAAAAAAAAGAAAACATTTTACATGTAAATTCTTTTGGATTTCTTTTGAAATTTAGGTGTGGGTTAAAGTTTACCCATCTTGTTTTACGACATGTAAATAGGAAAAAAAAAACTAGAATGAAACTGTTCATAATTTACCTGCTTTTTTACTGTAGCCAATACAAATATCTTGGCTCATAAAATGTATTTAGATAAGTTGAGACTGTTAATATCATTTGCGAATGTTGTTAAAGATTTGAGCCCGCGGAATTTACGATTTACTATCAAAGTCTTTACTATACTAGCTAACATCCTCAGAGGATAAGGTTTCAAATCCTCATTCTTTGATAGTTTGTATATTTATTCTAATACTTTTTAGAAGATATAAGTAATCTAAATAGAGGGAGGGTTGATGAAATAAAAATATCTGTTTATGTGATTGTGTGTGAAGTAATGAGACATGAGGTTTAAGAGAAAGGTTCAAAGTAAAAGGCAGAAAGTATAGTCTATGATATGATACAGATAATGTGGAACCATCAACTTTGCTAATGCATGACAATGACAAAATATCCTTTTAATTTTTTGAATACATCAAAAAATTATAACTTTCCACTTGCTCATTAACCTCATACAAATTATAGGAATTTAACACTAGTTTGAGAGGATTGACATCATTCATTCATTTTTAGCTGATTGTTATTTAAAAATTCTTATTGATTGTAGCTTAGTACACATGAAATCAGATGGAATTCACAATCCAAAACCACTGAATGCCAAATATACTCAAATAAGGAAGTGGCTGACATTCAATATATTGTTGTGTTGGATGAACTTTCTAAGATTGGGAATCACACTGTAACGCAAGTTGAGAAAAATGTGCTAATGCATGCATACATAAGTAAAAAATCAAAAAATAAATATGTAAATCACGATATGTTGAAGTTGTAGCAAATGTTTTTGCATCACAATCTTCCACAACAAAAAAATAGAAAAATAAGGATTGTGCTTCCCTTTGATCTTAATGTTATTTGTATCGAATTCTTGAATTTGATAATTTAAGAACGTGACTATATTTTTTTCACATTATATATATATATATATATATATATATATATATATATATAATGGATATATTAACAAGTAGAGCTTAAAATAAGTTGGTGTTGGTCAGTTGAGTGTATAAATTTCTAAATAAATATATAGGGATATCAATTATATCTGTATGTATGGATATTTGTGGGGACCATCTCTAATGGGACGGAGATGAAAAAAACTAAACGAGGATAGGGGTGGATTGAGAGCATTTGCATAAATACAGGATGGGGATGGGTAGAGCACCCCCCATCTTATATTTAGACTCGACCCATTAATCCATGGGTTGAGATGTTAGGCCGAAACACTATACTAGTAAGACTTTTATTATTCAAATTAAGCTGGGTCAATCTTCATTGAATAGTTTATAATTAGATTAAGAATCATTTGGTTCAAATGAATCAAATGAAATATTTCCTTGTTCAACAGGAATAATTTCTCCCCTTAGTCTCACGTTTTGTATGCACCCAACCCTTAATGGCAAATGATGCTACAACAATTATTTGATTTATCTTCATTAGTCCTCCTCCTCTCTCTATTAACAAATAACGATTCCTCTAGTGATAAGTAGTTACAAATGGTGAACAATGAACGACAGTAATAATTCTTCATCATTATTCTCTTCTTCTTCTCTCCCTATTGCACACACCCTCCTCCCTCTTCTCAGTTTTCTCATTCATTGCAATACTCCCGTCTCTCATCGTAGCCCCTTGCCTCATCAGTGCAATTGTTCTCGCCCACCTCATGGGTCTACCTCATCGACTATTATAGCCATTATCACTTTCCTTGATCCTCCTCTGTCTCCCCCTACCTCTCTCATATGCTATGGTAATTTTGATTCTATTTATATTAAATTTTTTTTATTATATATAAATTTTAATATTATTAATTTGGTTTGATAGTAGTTTTATTTTTTTTTAAATAAATAAATTAGTTAGGAGAATATGAAAAACTCTTCGGATTCCCTGCTCATCTCACCCCCCACCCCTTGCTGACATCCCTACGAAGATATTAGAAAGACCTTCTAGTTTAAAGTAGAATCGATAAGTAATACACATGAATCAATATATATCATAATTTATAATAATAATAAAATTTAAAATGTCATATCTAACTGGACACTTATATTGATCTTTGAGTTATTTAAGGTAACATTGCAATTCTAACTCAACACAGGATATTTAATTTTTTTAAAAAAAATCTAATAAAGGTTTTCTTAGGAATTTCATTATCCCTCCTTGTATTACTAATTTTAATCAACTCAACTTATCCGATAATACTTTATTATTTTATTAATATGATCGTATCATTTTAGATGATTTTATTTCAATTTAGTATTCATGCACCAAGTCATTCATGTTCTAGATTTTTTTTTATCCCATTATATATGTTCTGAAGAATTTCTTAATTGAATAATTTTGCTTATCTTTAAATTATGTTATCTTATAGTGATTGCTTTTTAAGCTTCCTCATGTGTCAACTCTTTTTCTTTGAGTTTGAACTAAACTAAATAACACACTTGGATCAATAAGCAACTTTCATATACAACAATGACGAGAAGCTATAAAGTCACATCTATCTACTTGGGGGCAATTACATGGATAGTTTTCAACTAGTTACTTAAGAATGTAAGTCTAAATCAATGGAGAATATTTAAATATTTATTATTTCTAATTAAATTTTCTTAGGAATTTATCTACCTCTCCTCCCATCAAGAGTTTTAGTCAATTTAGCTTGTTTAATCATAATAATCGTTAATTTGTATAATTTTAGATGATTTTATTTCATTTTGGCTACACCAAGTCGTCCATGTTGTATAATATGTTCCAATGATTTTTTTATTAAACAATTTTGCTTATCTTTAAATTATGTTTTTTTGGTAATTGCTTTTTAAACCATGCATTAACTCTTTCTCGAAGCTTCACCTTTTATCTTTGAACTCTCTAAAATCTTGCTAGTTTTAAAGTTTTTAAGATATTATTATTGTTCTCATCTAAATTCTAAATATTCTTTTTCTTCATTCTACTCATGAAAAAGTTGTATTATTATTTTAAAATTTTCACCATTCAGTTCTAGTATAACTATTTAATTTTTTTCCCCTCTTATATTTCCCAAAACACATACTTAATACCAATAAATTATATAACTAATTAAGCTTTTCTCCAATTATAACTTTCTGTCTTTACATATACTTTAATCTATATTTCTAGTCAAAAAAAAAATTAAAGTATCAACTAACTTACTTGGTAAAAGCTTTCATAATATATATATATGGTAAGGCTTTGAGCTCAAATCTTATCTTCATTACTTATCCATTATATAAAAAAAAAATTATAGTTATGTTCACATAAGTAATCAATATATCTTTTTTTAAAAAAATGAGTTTAACAATTATAAGATTATAAAATATATTAAAATCTAAAATTATATTTTCCTCGCACGTACCCTTTATTCATTAAAAAAAAAATATAAGTAGTTTAGAATTCATGGGTTTGTTTATCTAGTCAGATGCATAAGCAATCATAAAATCCTTATCGACAATAATACCTCCATCATTTTCATGTCACCTTATATTTCCAATGTCCCAAAAATGTCCCTTCAAAAAGTTGTCTTTTTTTGTTTAATGGGTTTTTTTATCCGTAAAAATATTAAAAGGCTAGTTCAAAGGTATTATATAGTGTTTTTGAATTAAATATTGATGTCATAGTATTCTTAAAACAAAAACACTATATAGTGTTTTTGTCCAACTGTTGATAGTGTAACTATTTACAGTGCTTTATAAGTTTTTATCAAAAAAAAAAAACACTATAAGACTAGTTCAAAAATACTATATTGTGTTTTTTATAGTGTTTTTAAAACAAAAAAAAACTATACAGTATTTTTTAACTAGTCTTATAGTATTTTTATGAATAAAAATCCAAAAAGTACTATAAACACTTGGACTGATCCATAGAATGACTCATAAAATGGATGGGAAAACACATGATAACTTTTGGGATGTATTTTTAGGATTTTTAAAAATAAGAAATGATTATTTGGGAATTATGAAAAGTGGTATCATCCAAAAAAAATACACAAAAAAAAAGAATATTTTTCCCAACAATCGCCTTTCGGTTTTCTTTAAACCAATTATGCTAATCCTTCCCCTAATTATTATGCAAACTGACATGAAACATTTGACATTGTAACTTCCAACTTTTTAAGATTGTGGTTGCGCTGATATCATATTTATCAGAAAATATGGCATTCTACCTACGTTTAGCATGCTCTCTTCATATGACAATAATAATAATTTCGTGTACTGAAGAACCCAACCACCTCAAATATGCTCCGATAAGTGTGGCACCTTATGGTTCTCGGTGATAATGCCAAGTGCTCGGTGGCTCACTTCCTGCTAGGAAGCATTCACATCTATAGCATATTAATCCACCCAACCCGTCGGAGATGTCTATTGTTCAGTGCACATAAAACACAAGAAGGAAACAGAAGCAGGGTAGAAATATTTCCACCACCATTATGCGTTTGGAATTTGCAGCACGAAATCTGAACTGGTGCCACATTCATACGTCCAAACGAGGAACCTTCATGATCTAATTCGAAATCCACGATTCAATAATTTATCTACCCGTTTTCTCCATCACCAACATAATATAAACCAACCAACAGTTCAAGAACAGAGGTAGAAAGAAACAGACCCGAATTCACATCTTCGGTTTATAGATTTATAACAATAGCAGCCAAACTGATGTGAAGAAAACGTTTTGACATAGCAGTGACAAAGAAACAAAGTCCTGAACAGAAGTTCCCTCATCTTTTATTCTGGAAAGGCTGAGATCAGACATCTTACTAGTATTTAAACAACGCGATATGCTGCACGAGCAACGGCACCAGCATCAACTAGCAGAGGGACCAGCTCGCCTTTACCGTGACTCGCCATGGTATCTGTTGAAATCATTCATCAGTCAGAAAGCTGGAAGACATGTAATGGCTAGTTAATTAGTGACATAAACATGAAAATCCTTCTTTGCATCTATATGTACTCATCATGTTTATATTATCAGAAATGTATCAGATTTGTACGTCTGCCATTCTACTACACAACTTCCATGAAAACTTTTCGGGATAGATGAGATCTTAAATTGTTTATCCTAAAGCCAAAAACAAATGACGATGACTATCATCTTATAGCAATGATGTATCACAACATCTATCAAAAGCAAAATCAGAGGTTATCATTACAAGTTTGAGACTAAAGGGGAACAAAAGATATATGTCTACGCCAAATTTGTGTAGGAACATGAAAGGCCAAGGGACGTACTATCACAGCCACCAATATGTTTCCCACCAACAAAAACATTTGGAACAGTTCTCTGCCCAGTCCATTCTGCCAATGCTTCTTGTATTTGAGGCCCATCACCTACATGCAGAAGATTTAGTCAGAATCTTACTCAGAAATACGTAGTGTCGTTTGCAGAAAGCATGGAATTCCAAAGCTATTGCATAATATGCAATTCAAGAAAAGGAAGTGTTCACAATATCCTATTTCCATTACAAGTTCTACATCTCAATTTATAACCCACCAAATACTATGGTATGTACGGCAAACATCATTGAGACAAAGAATGGCACAAAATTGAGCACAATCACAAGTTGAAAGCTAAAGAAAAATTGCTCTAGGCCCAAAAGATCATAGCTATAAATTAAATATTTACTAGACCAACATACAAGCATACATGAATATTATTTTTGCTCTCTTTCATGAATTTCAATCACATACACAGTCACTAAGACAAATTTTTTGGCTAGATATAGCATCATTAATCTGTATTATGAAGAGTATTAATAAACTGGTTAACAAGTCCTCAAAACAATTCAGCAATAATAGGCATGTATAATCATAAATTATATTTACTATAGATGACACAAGTCAAAAATTTTGAGGAGATATGGTTGTTAAACTATACAGTTTGCCGTTATTATAGAGTATTATTACTGTGATCCACTTAATCTATCAACTTGATGTGATGAGCACTCTGTTGCCTCTAACATAAGGTCTCCAAGAGGCACAGAACACTATCCAGAGGGAAAACATGAACCATATCAACATTCCTTCGAGTGTACATACAGCCATCAAATGGGAAACAAAGGCCAAGATTAACACACTAGACCAAAATCCCATATCAACATTTCTTCAAGCGTACAACCATCAAGCTGGAAATGAAGACCAACGTTAACACGCTAGACCAAAATCCTGTATCGACATTTCTTCAAGCGTACATATTACATACAGCCATCGAACTGGAGACAAAGACCAACATTATCATGCTAGACCAAAATCCCACCCACAAACAAAAAGGCAATACTCACTCGCAACATCCAGATCAATTGCATCTTTAATAAGTATTTTGAAGAGTACTGATGAACTGGTCAGCGAGTCCTCAAACAAGATGCACAATTCATCACTAATGGACTTAAAAATCACCAATTTACACTTTCTAAGGATGGCAAAGTAAAAAAATCTGAGAAAATACTGCCATTTAGCTATGTAGTTTACTGCTTCTGTAGAGTACTAAGACTGTGATCCATTCAATCTATTTACTTGATGTAAATTTCATTCTATAACATCCAACATAAAATCATAAAGAAGAACAGAACACTCATATCCAGGAGGAGAACATGATGAACCATATCAACATTTCCTCGAGCTTTCATACAGCCATGAAAGGAAGACCAACATTAGAAATCTATGGTCAAATCCCAGCAAAGAAAATAGCGCAGGGAGGGAATACTCACTCTCAACATCCAACTCAATTGCTTTGTACTTGGCCCCCAATTGTGTTAGCAACTGCTTAACCCTTGTGCAGTATGGGCAGTATGACTTGCTGCAACCACCAAAAGCTAAACTCAGGTACAACACAGACAATCCATAAGGGGATAAAAAAAGAGAAGGCAAAAGCACATGGCAACACATATAAGTGAAAATAAGATCATCATCCAAAGTTAAGGTTAGCAATCGTCATATTAAACAGACAATAGTAGGACAACAAAGCTACTCTGATCGCTTAGTATCTGAACCATCATATCAACATTTTGACACTTGCGAACAATTTAAAAAAACACAGGAAAGAATCGATTTTGGTCTCCTTCCCCGATCGAAATGTCAACAAACAAAAAGAAATTGAGGGATTTATGGGAAAATACAAAAAGACTTTGCCCCGATCAAAAAGTCAAAAAAAAAAAAAAAAGAGGGATTTATCCGGAAAATACAAAAAGATTTTGGTCTCCTTCCCCGATCAAAAAGTCAACAAACAGAAAGAAATTAAGGGATGCCACGGGAAAATACAAAACGAAATTGAGGGGTTATAATCTCGGGAGAAAATAAAAAAGCTAACTTTGACTTGTCAAGATTATGAGCCATTTAAACGATGAATCATAATCAATTTGTACGCTGGCAAGATCTCAACCCTTTGACCGACCAGAAGAAGACAACAAACCAAAAAAAGAATTTTTTTTTTCAGGGGGTTACAAATTTACGAAAAATATTTATGGGTAAAAAAAATATAGGCGAGAATCAAACCCATATTAAAATTTTGCCCTTCCCCATCAAAAGAGAACCCAAAACACACAGAAAAATGAGGGGTTATAAACAATCAAATAGATATTTTTGACCCATTAAAAGAGGGAAAAGAACGAATAAACATCAGCAAAAAAAAATCAAAAACCATCTCTATAGTGTCAAGATCTTGGAAAAAGGTAAACATACAAATCAGAACATGACGAGAATCGAAGAGAGGGACAGGAGAGAGAGTTCGGAAGGATGATCCGACCTGAAGACGACGACGGGGTTGGATGAAACGATTTGCTTAGCCTCGACGAGAGCCATGATCGCCTCCACCGCGCCACTTCCAGCTGCTGCTGCTACTCACTCCTCCGCTCTCTATAGTCGTCGACGGCCCCGAGAGAATAAACAGGAAACGATCGCCGCTTTGACCAACCTCGTATTCAAAGACGTGTAGACGTCCGGACAGCGACGCTCGGTTTACACCCACCCACTCATAATATAGAAATCGTCAAACCAATATGTTAAAGTCAGTACATAATTCAAGGGAAAATAAATAATCCGAGGTGACGATTTAGGGAGCAAAAAAGTCAATTAATTGAAGAGAGATAATATTGCAGACTCCTTTTTTACAGTACCGAATCCTTTTAATAATCTAACCATTAAGTCTCTAGACATTCAGATTAGTTAGCAAAATATTACATAAAATAATAGATCTAAAACTTTAATTTACGTATAAGTACATTTAATATAATAAAAAATTATTTTAATTATTTAAAAAAAATAAGAATAATATATGTATATATATATATATATAGGCATACTTCTGATAGATATTTATTATATTTAATGCCCACTTATTATTTTGTAAAGCATATATATTGAATTTTTTAGGGTTACCATCATCCTTAGTCTCTCTCTCTCTCTCTCTCTCTCTCTCTCTTTCTTCCTCTATTTTTCACTTCATTATTCGAGGAAAAAATACATGTGCTTTTGGAGAAAAGATTTGATTCCAACAATGCTTGAGAAGCCTAATTTGACTTGTTCTTTTGGGGGGAGGAATTGCCACAAGTATTTGTTTCCACACAGAAGTTGGTCAAATCACTCTTTTGAAGAGTCAATTACCTTTAACGTATCTCATAGGTTTGGCAATGATTCTCCTCACTTGTGCTTCAGAAGAAGATCAAGTTTCAATCTACTGCCTTTCTCAATTCTCACAAACATTAGTGGTGAATGACTTGCACAAACGCTACAATGTAACCTTTCTTTAAAGCAGTGAAGAGGTGCTTGTTTTAGGGATACTACTAATAAATGTGATGCCATGAAAATCTCAAATGCTTGCAAACCTCATATTTTTAAGAGCAATCAAAACCTGTTGTGGAAAACATTTACAGCAGAAAAAAGTACCATGGAGCATAAACAAGTTAGCTGTTTTATCGACAAGGGACAGAAAGCAAAGAAACATGGCCGCTGCAATGCTGATGGCTACTGATCCTACAACACTATTTTGGCCTAGCATCAGCCGAGTCGCCTCTTGAAGTTTCGGGTGGCGGCTTGGTAGGTGCGAACTAACAAGCCAACACCTATTCCGATACCAAGGCAGACACCGAGGCCGATCCCCACACCAACTCTCACTCCAGCATTGAACCACAAAAGTTCGCCATCTTCTCCTTCCAAATATTCAGCTTTTGTGTACATTTCGTCATAATCCATGTCCAGATCGGTTTCTTGTTTGTAGCCTCGGTATTCTGATAACTGCACAGTGACAACAACAGTAGTCAGAACAGGTTCTGCATGAGGCTATAAAAAGATTATAGCAGGTAATATAGCTAAAAATTAGGGCAAATAGATGGGAAGGAGCATTTCAGCCACCAATAAAAAGAGGTATAAGGATGTGTACGAACCAAATTCTTTTGGCGAATGTAATCTAAATGAGCTTTTCCAAATTCATTAAAAGAAGAGAAACTAAGAAAATATCTGGCAAGCATTACTGATGGCTTAGACAAAAACTAAGACTAAGCAAGATTGATATGTTAAAGAACAAGCCTTTTTAGCAAGAACCAGATTCTGCCATGAGTTTGAACCTACTTCTTGAATTTCACACTTTCTAATCAATCTTGTCACAGTGATGACACTTTGCACGTAACGAGAAGTAAGGTCGATTTTGCACTATACTAGGCACCAAAAGTCATATCCAAAAGTCATCGAGGATAATTGCATCACTTAAAGAGTCCCAAAGCTGACAGCCTCATGCATATGGAATGGTCTCAAGTAAAATGCTGTTATGACCTCTATGTAAATTTCTACACCTCCAATTCTTTAATCTTTCATCTAACCTCAAATTATTATGTCTATATTGTGTGTGTTTACCTGTGCCCAATATGTCGGTGTGTTTAAACAACAGATTATCTCCATTGTTATTTGTGGGTTGTTGATTTTGATGCTACAGATCAGACAACAGTGTAACAAGTACTGAATATATACTCCTCAACAGCAAAAAATGGAAATAGAAGAGAACACCTGTGGCAATATAACAGGTTAATAATAACAGGAAGACGAAGTCTAGCTTTCCTAGACATAGAGCTCTGCGAGACTAGGAAATAATAAAAGGTTGTCTTTGTTAAGTAGCCAGTGAGTCATAGCATCTATAAGAATATGAGAGAGATGTCTCCCTTTTTGAAGGTATCGTTGAGGGAATTGCTAAGTTATAAGAGAGAACTTTGGAAGATCTAGATAATCTTTCATAGAATCTAATGAGATATACAAATTCTTTGAATAAGTTTTCTCTAGCAAGATTTCTATAGTGAGAACCATACGATGCCTAAATAGCAACCGTCTTATGCCAAGAACATTATAACTGATGAGAGAAGATTAGTATTTTTCCCAAACTCTTGCCCCCTTTACCCTCTTCTTTCTTTTTATCTCTTAATAATTGTGTACAATGCCTTTTAAAGGTAATATTTCTATATTTTGTTACCATTAACAATTCTATAATGATTTCTATATAGCATACCGAACTGTTTGTCGAGAGATTAATCCTATATACCAAAATCCTAAACATCATCTTAAAGTTTTAATTCTATCATAGGTACAAGCAAAAGGCAATAGATATATGCAGGTAATCTTAAAACCTCTATATTTTGCAGCTACATTACAATCATGCCAATTACAGCATTGTGTGTATTTCTTTCTAGCATTCTTTTAATTTCTTGGTTCCCAAACCATACTTTAGAACTTAGCATTGGGTCCAAATTCATCTAGAATGACAATTACTCCCTTAGATTGGTCGTTTTATTAATTTGGTATTTAATGATTCAATCTTAAACCTGCAAGAAATTGTTCAACCTCAAATTTTGACAGGCTTTCATTTTTTTGGTACACTTTAGCTTTGCTCTAAGTACTTTAGCCCACAAGAGACAGAATTTTGGAAACATCATGCTCAACAAAAGTAATATTAACTAAAAATATCCCTTGAGACAGAACTCAGATTTTCTAGTCCAGAGGTAACAATTAATCACTGACAATACAAATATCCTAACTTGAATAAGTGCTATGATGGCATATCTAGTAATCAAAGTGATTGACTAGCCTAACAAAAGTGAAATAAGAGTTGACCCATGGCCCAAAATGCTTATGATGAGTAATCCCTAATTATACAAAACATTTTTATGAATATATCACAATATAATACTACAAATATCTGCAAACATGGGCCCTAGCAAAGTCAAAATTTGCCACAATAGAGCTTGTTCTTGTTTTGACTCCCTATACCTGCAAAATTTTGCAAAAATTCCGCTTCTAAAATATTTGCAGCAATTTAATTAAAAGTATAAGCTTACAAGATTTTAAACTAATCGTTTAGAGTTGCATGTCAGCTCTAATACTGCAAAATAAATCTACATGTTTTATGATAACACTTGACCATCTACCAACTTGGATCTCAGGGATCAATGCTAGTATATTGTTACTTGACAGCAAAGAGCTAAGATCTCATCATAGGAGGTGCCAAAAACACCCATAGAAAAATTATAATTGATAGAAAAACCAAATTTCAACTTAACAACAAAATTTTAAAAAGTTCATGTTTACTTCACATTCGATCATATAAGAGAAAGAAATCAAAAACACTTTCTAACCTATGTCAATCATATTAATCAATTATAGGACATAGAGACTAATATCAACCAAAAGAATACCTTTTCCAATAATAATCTAATATTAAACATCACCTTAAATGTTTCTCCAAAGGATATTGTTTTGTGTCTCAACATGCCCTCCCAATAATTTTCTATCTGATGTGACCCTTTCAAAATCCTATTATATGGCCCATAGTAATATGCTCATATATCATGCTTGTGCAAGAGCTTATAAGAGGAGAAAGATTTTGCAAAGGGGTCTCATGTGGGCTGCTGTCATAAAATATGACAAGCGATATGTGTTTAGAGAAGAGATGCACACATGGTTTACAAGAACGATGAATGATAAAGATCTATATGCATAAAGAGAAGAAACACATATATTTTACAAACTTCAAAGTAAGGTTTGCTGTACCGTACCATACCGGCGTTTCGACCCGGGCTCGGTATGGTACGGTACCGGTGTACCAGGCGGTACATCAGGGCATACCGAGCGGTATGCCCTGATGTACCGAATATTTTTTATTTTTATACTATAGCAATGCTACAGTATAGTACTGTGTCACTGTAGCAGTGCTATAGTATGGAAAAATATTAAATTGTTCGGTACACCAGGGTGTACCGCTCGGTACACCGGTACTGTACCGTACCGAGCCCGGGTTGAAACGTTGGTACGGTACGGTACGGTGAACCTTGCTTTAAAGTATTCTTAAGTGTTTTATATCCAATCTTTTGGCTGGTGAGATGATAAGGAAAATCAGATGGATGCAGCCATTATGTTCTTACTCCTTGCATGTCAAAACGATTTCATTTAAATTATTTTGAAGAGCATGCAAATTTGATGAACTATAAATGCAAAATTTGACCTGCCATTGGACCAGAGATTACTGAGCATCTTAGCTATTCTGTCAAATTTCTCTCACATGCATGAGTTTGATGACCAATATCCTAAATCTAGAATTTAACCTTTTAGAATTTTCCATCAACTGTTATAAGGTTCTGTATTTTGAAGTGTTAAATATATAATGATTAAATATGTGCAACCAAAAAATATGGGGAAATATAAATAGTAAAATAAGTAATTCAGAAATTTTATAGTTAAGCCAGATCACTGGTGATTCAGGTTATATTTGAACATAAGAAATTGTCTAATATATGTTAAATAAAACAAAAGCATTTCAACATAAGAGGTCAGGAACTGGGATCCTCTATGTTCCCATGATTTTTCATAACCTTCATGAAGGATTGGTATGAAGAAAAAATTCAACAGTCAAAACATGCAGGTAAGAAAGTCAAGTGAATTCCTTGTGAGAACAGTAAACATCTGCAATTTATAACTTAACAAAGACAATTATGTGCCAGTGAATCCAGAATGGAGATCAAAGTGGTACTAAATGTGCCTTGGGCTATATAAATCCTTCATGTCTTCTGAATAATAATCAGAAACAACTGACAACTCTAAAATGAGAGCAAATTATCCACTCACAGTAACGTTAAGAAAATATGATGTACTCTATCATTTGTAAAGACGTAGAGAAATGCAAACAATAAAGACAGGTACCTCAAAACCATCCTCAGATGCCATTTCTTTCTTCAGTTCCATTGTATCATCCTCTGGAATGGAATCCAGCATAACCTTCATCTGATGCTTCTTAAGAAAACCAAGCTGAAGAGTCTTGGTCAAGACAATGGGAGCACCAGAGAAAAGACCAGCAACGTATACCTCGATCATAGGCAAATTAATCTCCACACTCATAATCTGTTTGTTCTTTAGAAAGCTCATGCCAGTCAAAATTACAGATTGACAATTCATGCTCCACTTTTTGTTGTGTTTCTTTGTGTCCCCACTAAAACCATTAGAATTACACAGTTCCAGGATACCAGCAAGCACTAGACAATCTCTATCATAGACCTCAAATCTGATACTTCCAGTCATCCTAATGCTATCTGTGCTAACAAATGTAGCTTCTTCCGCTCTCTTATCAACCCTATCCCTTCGAAGTGAAGAAGAAACATAATCAGAGTAAATGCTACTTCTTCTACCATTCACTTCGAGGATGGTGTCGGGAGTAAGCGGAATGTGATGAACTGTAAGATGCTCAGGAGTTGATTCATCAATCTGGCAATTGCTCACCCTTACATAAAATACCCTCAGATCAAACCAAGGTGGTGACTTTGGAACATAGAGGGGGTGCAGGATAATCTTCCGACCAGGACTGGATGGCTGATCCATAGTGGCAGGATCACAACTCTCCATCCTTGGATTGCATCCTCCAAGAAATGCCTTCTCAAATTAGTCTCGTAATTGGGCCATGGATCTATTAGAAACAGAGTTTAACATATCAGCCCAAGCAAAACTAAAGCTAATCATCTGCATCCGGCAATTCAGGAAAACTGATTAACAATTCACAGAAACAAAAATGAATCATAGGACAAAAAAAAAAAAAAGTATTCTCTCGAGCTAATCCATAATTCACTACTTGCACTAGCAGTTAAGTTACAGAAAAACCAGAAACATCTGAAAGATATATCATTCTTTGCTGAAATCAGTTGCAAAGGCTAGTCTATCCTAATCAAACAAAATACATGATTCTACTGGCCTGGCTTCGAAAGAATGTTACAGTAAGCACAATTAGACAAGCTCAAACCTGAGACCATCGTGAGAAGAGACAATCTCAGAAGCACTGACAAGACATATAGTAACAACAGGATTTTTCCTTGAAACGTTTCTATGAAATATGTAAGAAACCCACCTGGGAAAACAGTAGTTATCAATGAAAACACACTATGAATGACATGACCAGAAACGGTGGAGGGAGCTATCTTTTCTTCTTCTTCTGGTCCAAGATCAAAACATTTTTGAGGCCAAGTAAACACAAAGTTGTCTTTTAGGAATAAAGAAAAGAAGCAACACACTAATAAGCACCAAAAGGCAAAATACACCGAGTTACTGTTGCGGGGGAACACAAATCTCCACTAAACACACAAAACTTTAAAGAGATTTGATCATTCTCTCATACTCGGTTCGAACAAACCCAGATTTGAGGAGACTCAGATGGAAAGAAACATCCAAACGACTATGTTCTGATACATATTTTGTTCAGTTTAGAAGATCACGCCCATACGGTACTCCAAGTTAAATGGCAAAAAAGGAGAACCTTCTTGAATCAAAGAAAGGACCTAAGGAAACAGATACAAAACCAACGCACCAAAAGAAGCCGCTCCATAGCTAATTCTTCCACCTTCGTTCTCCTTTTCCCATCAAAATCTGATTTTTAATGACCGAGAAAATATAGAACACGTCCACACCGCAGAAATAGAAGGCTTACACGAGACAAACAAAAAAAATAAAAGCAATAAAACTGAAGTCTTTCTTCCCACGATCAACACGTCGCACAAAAGACCAAAGCCCCACCACGATGGCTCCTCTCTCCCTCAGCCGTATAGGCCACACGAATAACAATAGAATATTCCACAGAAAGCAGGGAACATTTCGTTACCACAGCTCACCGGGAGGGCGGGCGATCCGAATCGGGGTGTCTATGCCTTCGCCGATACCTCTCAATCAATTCCGACGCCCCGGAATCATGGACTAAAAGGCTAGAGACATCGATGGCGTATTAGGATTGCGCAGCTTGTGATCTTGAATCGAGGACAGCCCACATCGGAAATTTGAGCACCTCTCGTCTCTCCCCGTCTCTCTCTTATCCTTCGGAGGATTCGAAAGCGATGAGGCAGCTGAGATGGACGTGACCTCTGGAACCCGGTGGTGATGCATCTCCGCGTGCCATCACAACTTTCTAAGTTGGGTATCTTTAAGAGTCGTGCTTAGTTGTTGGGTTGGCTGCATGAAGGCCCCAAAAAAAGGCAATTGGAAATTATCAGTCTTCACTAATTCCATTAATTTTTTACATGATGCAATATTTAAGTCGAATATAATTTACATAATTGGAAGTGACTTTTTTAAAAGGAGTATTTTTCAGTTTTTACTAATGCCACTACTTATTTAAATAATGTAATAGTAAGGTCGAATGATAGTTGTAAGTGCCTCTTTACTGCGTGTCACTAATTAATTTATTATTTTCCTAATTTCGAATGAAAAATCACGAGAATTATGCGATTCACGAACACTCAAAAAGGTGATTTTGATCAAAATTTTGATTTAATTCCCTTTGTTTTATTTAGATATCGTTCTATTAAAAGAGCTTACTCCTCTATATTCCATATATACCGTATTACATTACATACTCTGTCATTGTTCACATTATAGTTTCTTTCCTTTTGCAAACTTAAGTGACAAAGACTGGATTTGATCACAGAACTTGCTGTTACCATATTATTAGTGATCTTCTATGCTTGAAAAGTCTATAAACAACATTATCAAATACTAATATGACTTAAATCTAAATATCATGGATTAAGATTTTTCTTAGTTAAGCTAGTCAACATTTTTAATATTTTAATTCAGAGTAAAGGCTCACCCTAGCCCATCACATCACACTTAAGAAAAACAAGCATCCTCACCAGTTTTGTTGACCCTCCAACCTTATCCAACAAGCATACAATATAATTGGTGCACAATGAGAAGAGGATACACAACATGGTCAAGATGAAAGTGACATTGTTCTAATCTCTTTAACCTAAAAACAGTTCTTTGTTGTACATTGCATGGCTTCGTGAGATCAACTCTTCCATGTTTCATAAAGACTTTTCTGTACGATAGTATCTTAATCCTACTTAATCTGAACATACAAGATATTTATTGTAATGATCTAATAGAAATCTCAAGAAAGCAATATAACGTAACTAACTCCAGGCGGAAAAGATTTGGTAAAACACGTCGGACATTATAGCTACATGGCGAGTTCCATAAATTAGCCAGAGAAAACACCACCAAGGGCAGCACACCCTGGTAAAAGAATAGTTCCAGCCTTCAGTTTGTGTCACCGAGGGACCCCAAATTCTATTAAGACAAAGCAAGAATGAATCGGATGATTAATAAGCGGCAGAAAGATTCACAACTTGAGAATTGTTTTTATATCGAACTCAAGTGGATAAACCAATCAATACAGTGGCAGAACCACTGCCTGAGGAGAAGTATCAAGCAAACAATAAATTAAATGAAAACCTTGCAAAAATGGGGTTACCACAAACAAAGTCAAATTATATGTATTACAAGTCAGTTTAGACTTGCATGCCGAAAAGGAATTAGGACCAAGAAACTCTTAGCCCTTCAGCACCTTATCCAGAACTGCAGTTTCGAGCTTAATTTGGCAGATTTAGCTGTTTTAATAGTAGGATACTCAGAAGGAATTTTCTAAACATTGGGAGACAACATAACCTCCCACAAACAACTTCAGCCTCATATGTTGATTATCTCCATGGCTTAATTGCTTTAATTTTTGAAGTACAAACAAGCTTAATCTAATATTGCATCCTATTGGAAGTGGTCACGTTCTACATCATAAGGAAGTCATGTTACCAACAAGATTGCCATCATTGGCGTCTGAGATATATGATCACCATCTTAAAATTAAAAAACTTGTAAGCTAAATCCACTAGAAACTCTAATCGAAGGGCTAAACTAACCAGATGGTGCCCCATACCTCCAGTTGCACATTAGCACAGTGTTCTCCATGCATGCACTACTGTGATGGTTGAAATAATATATCCTGTTGTGACCTCAGCTGTTAAGGATAATAGATCATGATGCGAAATGTCAATAAGACGAGGTGGTTTGTAAGGAGAGCAACAACTTAAAAATTTTAATATCCCAACTTGAGAGTGAAGTTTCTAGATGAAACGAAGACACTATATAGGAAGTGGGATGAAGCAAACTCGTAATGAAAACAGAGTCAGGAACCCAATGAGAAATTGTCAACAAATCTAGGGCTTAAAAAAGACAAGGACAAAGTGAAGAAAGTGTGCAAGAATGCACAGAGGAATCAAAAGGTAAATTGATCAAAGAAGGGTGCCTATAGTGACCGGCCTCCAGCTGACTCCTTCATTATCCTACAAACTCTAATAAGTTCCATATGATGGTTAAATAATGTAAATTTGAGTATTTCCATAATTTTCCTAAGTTTGCTGGTGGATATCTAGATGCACAACTGATCAGTAACAAGTCATAAATGTGAAAATTAAAAGATGTCAACAAGTAGCCTAGAACTGTTTGATCATGCAGCATATATATGTTTAATCTGGGCTCCTAATCCATTCAGAGTGCAATAGTTCTGTAACAAATTGGAAAGGCACATACACCACAAAAACACTTAATATATGCTGATTACCTAGTGGGATACAAGTAACATTTCAAGGAAAAAAAGATGTGAGAGAACTCTATATTGCTATACAGGTGCAGCATATACAGATGATTGTCATTGCAGTCTTTTAAACCATGATTGCATGAAGAATGAGGACATAGTATCTCCTAGCATCTGACAACAAGTTTAAAACATACCAGATCAGTCTGACACTTACGTTGACATCTTTTCCAGATCAGAATGATACCAGTATACCAAACAGTTTACTGACGTATACCATCCAATATCACTGAAGACAATAATAAATATATATACCGACTGATAGCAACCTATATGGTCTGATACTAACACTTGGTCAGACTGGTAAATACCCCAACTCGTATATATCAATCCGACCAGTATTAGAAACCTCGTCTAATGGTCTAAATGGTAGAAGATGACCACCAAGTACAAATTCTGACCAGAAGAAGTCCTATTCGCTTTTACATATGGTAACTGACCAGCGTACAACAAAATCAAACCCCACCATGATAACCAACAAAATCAAATTTTGCTTTGTATAACAACATGAGATGACATTATCTGTATGCACCATCGCCAAGAAGTAATATTGCACAAAATTCCACCATCAGCATTCAAATTTATGATTATTCATCTTTCATTTGATCAATATAGGACTTATAATTTTCTTCCAATAATATAATTTTGTGTTCAAACACCACCACCATTCAAATAAAATGACAATTTATTAACATTTTTTCCTAAGCCCAATGGTTTTAGCCATCTACATCACAATCTTGCCAAGTCTAGAAAATTACCTGCATGATCATTAACTTTAAAAGATTTACCAGGATGATTTTTATAAGCAAATCTTGGTCCCTAGGCATACGTGCATAGTGAATTAGCCCAACGAGTTCTATATGTTTGGCCTTCCATAATTGGATTAAGATATCCTCAAGCAAAGCCCTCGATAACTGAATAAATCGTTCTGATTAAATAAACTAGATTTATTATAAATTGAAAATGATCTCAATCACCAGTTATAAACTGAAAGGAGTACAATTTACCAACCAATACTTTCCAGATTACAACTTTAACATGCATTAGTGGAAGTATTTTATTACTACAAGATTGGAGGTGGATGGTAGAATATATGCAAGTATGATTCTTATTTCCTTTGCTACTCTAATACAATGCAAATACAAATAAAAACCAACTGTCAGCATGTCTAAACATAATTATCCATTTATATAAAATTAGAACTGTAAATGTAGAATTAATCTGCTTCAATGTCTTATACTTCGAATTCAGAAAAAATAAAAAATAAAACCAAAGGTAGAAACCAATTCTAAAAGGACTAATTAAGAATGTTAATATTTCACCCAAAGTCCATTGGCAAAAAATGTGCAAAAAAGTGGATAGACTAAACATCAGTTTCAACATTCCTTTTAATACTTGAATTGAAGAATCATCAGAACAACTAAAATTTATAAATCCTTCCTTTTTCCACTACCAAATAGATGATATATGGTCCTCATGGTGGCCATCTAAATTGAAGAATCATCAGAACAACTCTCTCCCATGCACGGACTTTTTCATGAGAACTCAGATCTTATCAATCAATATTATCGCAAGAAACCAAAAGCAAAAAACAGTAGCAAGAGAGCCAAAACTTATAAAACAACCTGGTTTCAGTTGATTGATACAGTCCAAATTTCTAAGCTAAAAACTTATACCCAACTTCAAAATCATAGAGAAGCTTTATAGGATTATATTAGGACACGCCATACGTTTCAGCCCTCTATTTCCAACATCTTTTACAGCACTGACTTGCAGTCTCAATTCATCAACATACCAAATTATGATATCACTTTTCATTTACTTGAAGAAAGAGAACGCCATTGTCCGACTTTTGAATATGATTCAACTTCTGCATTTGCACTTTTTACATCCATTGTCACATGTGCTCACATAAACCAATCATCACAATGGCCAAAAAACATATTCCAATCTTGCAATAAAAATTAACCAAAAATATAGTTTGAAATACCAGCTAGATCTACAGAGAACTTGTATTAACTCAATGCTCCACTTCGATAACAGCTACTAGTAATGAGAACTAAACATAACCTAAATTTTCCATTAACAGCGCTTTAAGGATTTTTTGTTTCCGGATGGAAGTAATAGGGGAAAAGCACCGTGTTTGTCAGACAAGATTAGATTCTGGAACTCCGGGTGGAAACCAATTACCTTGAGAGAGGCAGCTCCAACAAGATGAATCAACAGCTATATAAGATTTGAGACGAGCAGAGGCGACGGCGCTGTGGAGCGGCATCAACGAGTCGATGGGTACCGACGCCAACGCGGCCAACCTGCACAACGCAATAGAGAAAATCTAAGAGCCCCAAATCCAGAGTGCACCGGAGGGGAAGGACATTAAATGCCAGGTGCACGGAAGGCGTTGCTTCACCCGCAAACGAGAGGGGAGGCTCTCCGCGACAGGGAGTGCTTCGGAAGAAGGGCTTTGGAGCGGACCACCGCCGATCTCGCCACGGCCACTACGACGGACCTGCAAAGCGACGCCATCTCCGTGCTGTGGAAAGCGAACAAGTGGGGAACAGGAGGACGGGCCCTCCTTAAACCCTAAAACGAGCGGTTCGGTGACTGGGGAGACCAGAGGGGCGTATTGCAATTTAGTCCTCACTTTATTATATTTTTATATATAGTGCTGTCGCGGTGACCAAAGGGGTATGTTGCAATTTCGGCCTCAAACTTATTCTATGTTTACACAGACAGTTGGTTTGGAGGTCAAAGGGATGTGTTGCATTTTAGTCCTTATCTTTATTTTGAATTAACGTATTGGTCGTACCGAGTCGGTGGAACGGACTCTTTAATTCTTACCGAATTGGTACCTTATGGACTTTACGGACTCAAAAGCCTCCATCTTCCAAAGTGTACCTTCCTTTGAAAAGAATCAAAACACTCTTATAATAATAATAATAATAATTCCTTGGAGATCTGATTTTGATTAAAGTATAGTTTTAGTTGAATGTTAGACTGGACTAATCATAGTGTTCTGGAATGAAATCACAATATTTTTGTTTACTGGATCGAAAACACTAAGTATTTTAAAGTACAATAATGTCTCATCATTATTTTTATTGTCATTCTACCACAATAGATAAATATATATATATATATATATATATATATATATATATATATATATATATATATTGTGATAGGGTAATCTCTTGCCTTTTCATTATCAATGTTTTATAAGAAATAAACACAAATATCTGAAGAGTTTGTGAAATGCATAAACCTAAATTTAATGCTAACTAGAAAAAAATTGCAATATTTTATTTTCAAATATGTCTTAATTTAGTAATAACAATTCTACAAGTCCATTAAAAAAACATTGGAATGGATAGAATGCATCTTTTTTATTATCATTCTTTCGTAATAAAAAAAAATAAAAAAAATAAGATTATACAAAAATATATAGGCCTAAGTGAAAAATATAAATTTATCATCTTTTATTTTGAAATATACCAAAGTAATCTTAATTTTCATCCAAAATTACATAAAATTTAAAATAAATCATTCTATAGAATTCCAAAATGATACTCAAAGGTAGGTGAGAATTTGAACTTGTTAAAATAAGGCTATGGATTTTTGAATATATTGTTTTTGGTTTAATAATAAAAAACACTATAATCGGATTTAGTAATGAATTCAATTTGAATCCACAAAGTATCAGTAAATATATTTTTATTATTTTTGAAACATTAAACTCTCTTTGGCTATTTTAAAAATGCAATCCGGTAAAAATCCAAAATTGAAGCTTTTCTTCGAAAATAGTTCGCGACAGCTCTTTTCGAATTGGGAACGAAGCCCTAAATAACCCTAATTTGATGAAGTAGAAGAACTGTGACGATTAATCGGCGAGGCAGCCCTTCTATATATTCTCTCTCTCTCTCGTCAGGCGTAGCGTCCATGGCGATCTGTTCGGGCTGCGGAGGCAGCAGAGTGATCGTGGACCCGGACTCGGGCGACCGCGTATGCGGCTCCTGCGGCCGCGTCCTCTCCACCGAGAACTACAGCCATGAGGCCTTCACCTCGGAGGGCCAGCCCACCAGCTTCCTCCACTCCACCGGCGGCGACTTTGGCTACCGCGAGCGCAAGCTGCACCACGCCCGAGCCCTCATCACCGATCTCACCGCCCGCCTCGGCCTCTCGGCCGCCCGCGCCGCCGAGGCCGGGGCCCTGGCGTCCGATGTCACCGACGGCGCCCTCGGCGACGGTCAGTGGTTCCCCGTACTCGTTGCCGCCTGCTCGTACCTCGTTGCTCGCCGCCATCGCCTCCCCCTTTCCCTGTCGGAGGCCGCCGCCGCCGTAGGGCATGATGCCTGCGATCTCGGCCGCATGGCCGTCCGCGTCGCCCGCCACCTCGGCCTCCCGCCGCTCCCTGAGTTTGACGCCGCTGGCGTTCTCGATCGCGTGGTCCGCACCTGCCCTTGCTTCTCGGCGGTGGATCCCGAGAAGTCGAAGGAGTTGATTGGCCAGGGTCGGTTTCTCCTCCACTGCGCCACCAAATGGTTCCTCACCACCGGGCGCCAGCCGCTGCCGATGGTAGCCGCCGTCCTCGCCTTCGTTGCCGAAGTGAATGGGGTCGGAGTCTCGGTGGAGGAGATCGCGAAGGAGATCTACGCTGGGGTAACTACGAGCAAGCTCCGGCTCAAGGAGCTCATGGAGACGCTCGTTAGGGTTGCAAGATCCTTGCTTCCATGGGGTAAGGACGTCACAGTCAAGAACCTAGTGCAAAACGCCCCTTTGCTGATTCGCTTGATGGAAAGGAAGTCAAAATCCGCCCTTTCTGAGGGTCTAGGGTTCGGCTTTGGTGGTCTTTCCGGACCTTATCAAGATGGCGAGGCGGAAGATTCCAAGTATTTCGAGATCGATGGTGAAGAAGATGGCAACGCCAACTGCAACATTCTGGAGGACGTCAATCTCTCAGGGGAGTGCATTTCAAGTGCTTACAAGAATGTCTTGCAAAGAATCTCCCATCTAAAGGAAATTGGAGAGTTTGATAAGGTCCAAGTGAAGAAGGCAAGGAAAGACCAGTTGGATTTTGTTGCATTGCAGGATTCATGGGAAGGAAGATGGGATTCAGAAAAAAAATTAACACTTGAGCAAATGTTGGAGCGAGATGTAGGTTATGATGCTCTGCCACCATCTTTTGTTACTGGTGTGCAGGCCAGGAGATTCAGGAAAGCCAAGATCGAAGCAGCTAAGCGTCGGATTCATAAGATTATGAAGCCATCATCCTCTGTAGATGCAGTTGGCAAGGTGGAGGATTGTCTCCCGGGGGAGGAGGTGGTGGGTAGGAAAAGGAGGTCAAGGAAGAAGCTCCAAGTGGATAGTCTTGATTGGGAGGACTGCATAATTGAACTTTTGCTTCTTCATCAAGTGAATGAGGACGACATAGAGCAAGGTCAGTATAACAGATTGCTCGACCTGCATGTCTTCTGTTCATAGAGCACTGAAAGATGAGGACCAAATGGTTTTTGCCGGTAGGATTGAATATTGAGGTTCCCCTGCCAATTTAGTAAGTATTGGATGTTTTTGGTATGATTCTTTCTTCAAATGAAATTTAGATTTGAAAATTTTATTTTGATGATTCAGATTAAGTTTTTCTTTCCTCTAGAAGTTGTTGAGAGGTTGTACTGGGGAATTTTATTCTGATAGTGAATTTAAGAAGATACATTCAAAAGCAAATCTTTTGGATTTGCATTCATGAACTTAGACTTGCATCTCTAAATGACTTGTAAATTGACTTCTTAAGTACATAAGGTTTTGTTAATAGAAGAATAAAAAAAAAGAGTTGCACATCTTGACTTCATTATTTGTGGAAATTTAGATGGAACTCTGTTGCTTTTTATTCTTATCTCCAAACTCGAATTAAGCAAAACACATGAATAATCATTTCACTAGACTGAACTAAAATTTAAAGTTTATTTATACAAAGATGAAGTTGAGAGAGTTGGAATTGTATTTTCGAGATGTTTTGTCGTTAAAACTCTATATAATTTAAATGGAGAAATCAGGAAAAATATACAAGTTAAAGAGTCACTTCACAGACAGTAAAAAGATAAAGACAAATCTAATTTTGTCTCTGCCATAGATGCTAGCATTTGAGCAGATAATTTATGGAGGTTGCATTGGGGCACATCTCAAATCTTATAACTAGAATCTGGTGCAAACTATCCTGGTTTTTTCTTTTTTTTTTCCATTCCTTTCTTCCTGCTAGATTTATTCTTCATGTGGTTAATGGAAAGTTTAAGATGGTATGGCCTATGTATTATTATGGGAAAAAGAAGGGAGACCAAACTAATAAGCCAAAGGCTCAAGCTGTTTGGCTGTCTATTCTATTTGACTATTTCGAGTTTCCTTAATATGGGCTAAAGTTGGGGACTTGTGACCACATTATATGCAGATCATTCATAATTTACTCTTAGTTGTGAGCTCTTTGGTTGTTTCTATAACTCATTTCGTATTGCTTGGAATTTTAAGTGCATAAACTTTCTACCAAGAGTGTAGATTTTAAAGACTACTAGCAATCTTTTTGCTTAAGGTATTGACCAAGTACAAAATGATCAAATCCACTTTTTATCAGTTTCATGTATTGATCAGATAAGGCTGATGTAAATCTTTGCTGTAGAACGATAAAATTGTTCTATTCTGGTACTTTCTATCAGTTACATGTGTTGATCAGATAAGGCTGATATAGATCTTTGCTGTAGAACGATAAAATTGTTCGATTCTGGTTTGCAATTCAACCTGTTAATTGTCACAAGTGTTTGCGTCGATTCAATTCGATAGACTAAATAATACATTATTCTGTGAAGCCTAAATTACTGGTTCAAAATGATTAAAACTCTATTGATTATTTTGAGTATCACATGTATTGATTATTTGATTATCACCTGTTATTGTCTTGATTTGATTTGATTAAATAAATGTTATATTCACTTTGGTGAGTCTTCTTGGCTCAAAGTATTCAAGCTCAGGTTAATAATACAAAATCTATGTGGCTTGTATAAATTTTTTCATATCTTTTACTGGGACTAAAAAGGGATTTAGTCAAGAACCTGTCAAAATTTAAATCTTCTTTTGATCAAGCATGGATCATAAAGGAAATAATATTACAAGCCTGAGATAGAAAATTTTTGTTGCATATACAAGTATATAACTTATATACATGTAGCAGCATGAGTGCAGTCACCCAACAATGGTGCATGAGCAGCTACACTGTCACTGTACATCTATCACTTCCTAATGAAAGAAACTCCCTTCTCAATGCTCCCTGCCAACTCCTCCTTTGCCTTGTCCAAGCCAGCCCTACATGCATTGCAGATGAACACATCAAAATAATTCTTCTTTACAGTGGTGTTTTATTTTGATTCATCCACAATAAATACAGATGCAAAATAATAATAATAATAATAATAATAATAATAATAATAATCTGTAAGATAAATTTAAATTCTAGAAAACGAATGTAGATCTGAACCAAATTGCACCAATTGGTAGGCTTGGTGATTTTGGTATCCTTATCACTCTATGGGTTTCATGTATCACCAAATAATAACCAGAAGAGCCATCATAATCTATACATTTGTTTTGTCAATCCCCAAAGATCTGTACTCCATTTAGTCTCTCCTATTTTTGACATCACTTATATTTACTAGGTGTGGATTCTTTAAAAAGGGATACTTGCATAATGTCCAGAATGACAGATAAAGCTATAAATCAGGAGCACTAAAGTGTTGTTTAATCTGCAACGAGCTTCTTGTCATGTTTTTTAAACTCTCAAATTATCAGTGAGTTAGTAACTGTTAGCAGCTAGTAATTACCATCACAACAAGACCACAAACCTTTCGTATTCACTCAGTGGCCCTAGAGGGAAGATTTCTTCAGCTCCACCTCGACCTAATCGCACTTTTGATGCAAAAAAAGGGAGTTCTGTCACCTGCAACAATTTATTTTTTTTTTTCACTTATCAAGAAAATGCTTGGAACAATACAAATGAAAAGTAGATATTAGATGATTGTAGTACCTGTGATGCCACAAATGCACATTCCACAATGCCAGCATCACCTCTCAGTCCCCTCAGACATGCATCTGCAAATTTAGCTGCGGCAAATGCCTGCAAATTTTTTTTTTTTTATTGATGTTACTGTGTTGTTATGCCCAGCAGCAAGTTGAACATGCAAGGCGAATGGAACATGCAAACCAAGAAGACGGACCATGGAGAGTGTTGCAGAGCCAGCTCCAGCTTTGGCCTGCGACAGAGGATTAAGCAATAATCATTCAGGTTACACCATTCTGATAATGCAAAGGTACATTCTTGGCTTGAACATCAAATAATATCTCATTCAAAGTATAGAATTTGTAGATTATTTCAAAATACAAAGCTATAACATCATCTACAATTAGGGGTGTTCAAATCGAAATAGAAAATCAAATCAATTTTAATTTAAAAATATCAATCCAATTGTCCTTAACCAATTCAAATCGATCAATCAAATCAGTTCAAATGCTTAATTTTATAAATTACATAGGTTTAATTTTACAAATGTTATCTGTTGTCTAATTGAACCAAGATTCTAGTTTTATACATATTTAAATTATTTAAAATTATATATTGATTAACTGAATCAGATTAATCTGTTTTGAATTAGTTTGGTTCGGTAGATCTGAATTGATTTTAGTTCAAATTATCTTATTTTAACTGAATCAAGCAAAAAAAAAAGAAAAAGAATAGGATAAGTACAGACCTTGCAGTATATTGGAATAATAATTTGCCTCTACCCATAAAACACATAACCAAGCAATTTAATGGTACTTATTCGATGCATATAAGAGAATAAGATATTTTAAACCACATAACCCATTGAGAACTGGAATTCATGACAGACTGCATCTGAACAAAGCAGCTTTAAATTTTTATGTCAAACAAATATTTGCTGATCTGCTACATAAGCCCCACCTTTGTCTTTACTGCCTACTTTATAAAATAACTTAGAAATTTAATTACACAGGTTCTTTTACAGCTTTTTCTATTGCATTTTTATCAGAAAAATAATATTCTTCATTTGGTTGCTTTGTCATATATGCCAATCTCCAACGAGCAAATAACATTAAAGGATTTGTGCCAAAACTAAATTAAACAAAACATTAGCTGCTGCTGCTTTGCTTGCTCTTGAGCAAGATCATATAAGCATCTAACTAATAATGAATAACATGGAAAGAATAAAGGGGAAAAAAGCAAAAAAGTTAGTGTGATTGTTAGGATTTTTTTTTTTTTTTGGATTTTTCTCGGATGGTAGCCTCCTTTTCATAATTCTCAAACAGCCATCTCCTATTTTCAAAATCTCAAGAACACTCCCCAAAAGCTGTCATGTATTTTTTCGTCTAAATCTAAAAAGTTTTTCCGTTAACCGTTCACGGTGTTTTTGTTTTAAAAACACTATATAGTGCTTTTGTTTCAAAAATACTGTGACATTAATACTTAGTTGAAAAATACTATACAGTGTTTTTGAACTAATCTTACAGTGTTTTTGTAAATAAAAACACTATACAATGCTTTTAAATATACAGTGTTTTCAAAATACTGTTTTATGGATTAAAAACTAATCCACAAAACACTATAAACAGTTACTTATGAACGGGCATCGATTTACTATCAAGATGTAGAGTAAATTAGAAAAATGTAATATGGAGAACTGGGTCACAATTTATCTGTCCATCCATGATAGAACTCTTGAAAAGCGGAGTTTGCCATAGGATGAATTTTCTAAATGGATATGTTAGAATTATCAATGAAGAAAGATGCAACTTAACTAACACTATTTCTTTAGGAGACTTCATAGGCAAGTCTTACAGACATTACATTTGCAGAACCTACGAACAAAAAGAACCCAAATCTTAATGGAAGCAATTGCACAAAGTAGGGAAAAAGCATCCCAAATGCATGACACTAGCAACAGATGTCATTACTTCAAATACATCAACAAGATATGAGAAAAGAAAAAGGAGGAAACATGCATGATCTTAGAGAGATTAATGGCCAGATGATGATGAGAGGCTGAGAAATATTGCTTATATTGTTCAAAGAATGGAGACATGGATGTGAGTCCATATCAAATCGCAGGGTTAAGAGCCAAAATAGAGGAAAAAGAAGGAAAATTACAAAGGAAGCAGAAAGTGTCCCAAGAGAGATGAGATTAGCAGCCATTGCAAACTAATCATCAAACTACAAACCTACGAGACAAGGAAAAAAAATTGTCGGAAATCCATAAAAATTCTATTACATCGGCTGTCTTACACCAAAGTCTTGCCCAAAACGCTTCGACTAGTTATCGGCAATTTTTTCCCTCATGCTTGCATGTTAACATCAACTAAGGATCAGATAAAATATACATATGTCACTTAGATTGCAAAGTGATAATGCAGCTCAATCCAAAAATAGATATTTTTATAAACAACTAACCAACAGAGTCACCAGCGAAGAGATAATTAAGTTCCGAAAACCCATCCAAAAGAATACTCGAGTAAATTCTTTTACCTCGACAACTTCAGTTCCACCATTTTGAATGCGGTTAGTAAGGTAATCAATTTCTTCCGAGGTGAAGGAGCATGGAGGTTTAACCTACATAACATCAAATTTTGAGTACAATGTGTTTGAAAAGATCAAATGCAACAAAGAAATAAGATTTAACTGGAGAGGATTCCTGACCTGTGACAAGAGAGGTAATATGGTAACCCCTGAGTGACCACCAACCACAGGTACATTAACCTCCCTTGGATCAATGCCCAGTACTTCAGCCTGTAAATGCATCATAGAAGAAGAATAAAAGCTCTATAATTTATCCAAGGATAAGAACCAAGAACATGCAGAATTATATAGGCACTTATTGTTGATGACCGACATGTAATCAAGGGAGAAGAACAAATTACACAGGGTCATACCACAAATGTATTAGCTCTCACTACATCAAGAGTTGTCACTCCCAAAAGGCGCTTGGGATCATAGATCCCAGCTTTCTTGAAAACCTCTGCTGCAATAGGAACAGTGGAGTTCACTGGGTTGCTGATCAAGTTCACAATTGCATGAGGACAGCATTTAGCAACCCCTTCACATAGGGTCCGAACTATTCCAGCGTTGATTTTGAATAGATCATCCCTTGTCATTCCTGGCTTTCTTGGCACACCAGCTGGAATTATGACAAGATCCATTCCAACAAGTGCATTTTCCAATTGAGGTGCACCCAAAAAGCCGCGAACCTGCATAAGCACACTCGGGGCTCGAGAATTATAACTGCTCTTACGAGGATATCAATCTGATCTGTCCAAGTGAGATATTAAGCCGCAAAATTTTGGGTTTATACACATCTGAAACCAGAAATTTTCGTTTTCCAGTAAATAGAGCAATCATAAAATATACAAATTATTTGCTTCCTTTGGCACTAAAATCGTTAATAACCATAATTCTCCTAGAAACAGAGTTTCTGTAAGAGATCAGGCAAAAAGATTAATGCAGTCGAACATTAACTAGAAATTGAGATAGTTTTCCGGTGGGAATTCGGCCCGATAAACAAAAATCTCCAGGACGGACCTTCTCATGCTATCATCATGTAAGGTAAAAAGATTAATGTAGTTGAACATTAACTAGAAATTGAGATTGTTTTCCAGTGAGAATTCGGCTCGATAAACAAAAATCTCCAAGACCTTCTCGTGCTATCATGCCAACCTAAAACGATTAATGTAGTCGAACATTAACTAGAAATCGAGATAGTTATTATAGTTTTCCAATGCGAATCCTATCTCAATAAAAAAAGGAAATCCAAGACCTTCTCATGCTATCATCATGTACCGAGAGATACTTGCAAAGGAAGAGGAGGAGAAAGTTTACCACAGCACCAGTATCCATGTGACTAACATCAGCTGTAACACCAGGTGAATTGACAACATCATAGAGGTGCAGAACAGACACCAGGGGATTCATCTTCATCAGCAATGCCAGGGGCTGTCCTATTCCTCCTGCAGCACCCAGTATTGCTACTTTGAATCCGGGTGCTCCTCCTTTCGCCCGGCAATCCGCCCGTCTCAGTGACGTACTTCCCTGCATCTTTTAGCGTGGAAAACACACAACATTAAGGTAAAGTTTATATCACCTTCGATTAAACTCCAACTTCACATATACATTTTTCCCACCCCCCACCCCCCAATATTTACTCTTTCCATTCAGGTATGGCATATCATCCATAATCGAACGAGTACACTGTGCCTCAACTGCTAAAATGTCCTCCTCGGTGACACTTTTACCTATGCAAATTGCTACTGTGTTCTCTCACTAAGTTGTAGACAGAAGCAATCAAGAGATCAAAACCCTTCGCTATTAGAAAAAGAACAAGAGACGAAGAAGAAGGGAAGGTACACTATTGAACCACCAAATCAACAAATCGTAGAACTCGCAATCCAACATCCAAATGAAATAGTAGAAGAAATTGAGGAGAATCAAAATTCAATTTTTACGACAATTAAGCAGGCACTGCTTGCTATTTCCACCAAGACGCTGACTTTTTATCGTATTCGCGCATCAAGATAGGAAGATATAACCTACAAACCCAAGCAAAGACGAAAGGGAATAGAAAAGACAAATCTTTCGGACAATTCCTCCGAATAGCGCATGATAATACCATCAAGATCTCATCTTTTCAGCACAAATCCGCAGGAAGGTGAAAAAACCAAGAGTAACAACACTGGAGAAAGGAGGGAAGAACCGGAGGGCTGGGCGGATGGAGGTGGGCAGAGATCGATGCGATGCGTCGACTGGCCTCGCCGTTCCGCTGCATCCTTTTTCCTACTGTGGGATCACCAAAGAGAGGAGGCCGTGCGCGGGGCCGCAGGTGGTGAGAGGGCTTCGAGTTTTATCCCTCGAGCGAGTTGGATAAGGACGGAAGGGTGCGTTTGTGGAGTCCAAGCGCCATAAATCCTCATCCTGATGCTGTGGATGATGTCGTCGTGCGCACATCCGAACAGCTTTCCACTGTTCCTCCTCTTATTATTTATCCCTCGTTGCATGCAGATCAGGTGTTCGATCGAAGTTGCACCAAGAAATGGACGTTTGAGGCTCAAAAAGACTCGATCTCATCGCAGCCATCGATCCATAGATTCTGCACATCCCAGCCATCCACGTTGAAGATCCGGAGGAAGAATTTACTAGAACTCTAAATCGAGATTCCAAAGCTTTTATATTTAAAATTATCCCGAAGAGTTTAAGATCTTTAATTCATATAAAAAAAATTTAGATTCAAAGATTATTTTTAAATATTTTATTATTTATTTAAAAAAATATAAATTTTATTAACCTAATCACGAGTATCGTTGAATCTGATAACAATATAAGATTCTTAAAAAATAACGAATCATGAAAAGTGAAAAATCTCACAATTTAATTCACTAAATAATTTTATAAAAATAAATAATAAAATAATATTAATGAAGCCTATGATAATACAGATAGATATCGCTACTGATAAACTTATAGAATAATCACAATCAATATTTAGAGCAAATTATTATTCCCTCTTATTCTGTTTTATTTTCTACATATCTTTTAATATTTATCAGGTTGTTGAAATCTTATTTTCAGAAATATTGTACGGAGAAAACCAGAGCTATAAATTTCAAACTTTGCCAAGCAAGAGAGACAAAAAGTAGAACATACGTCATCATCTTTGCTCGAGCAATAAGAGGTTCGATGCTGATAACCCTATTCTTCATTGATAATAAATAAAAATACTGGAACTATGTTATTATTCTCCTTTATGCACAAATATCAAAGGATAAGACAATAATACCCCAGAAGGGCAAACAAAGGAGCCAGATATGTACAAGCTATGTGCAATATCTACATATCTCGGGAAACAGCTTCACCAAAATGGACACCACCTACAAGAAACAAATAATCAGAATGAGAAACGATTGGTTAAACTAATTCTTAAATGAAAATTCAGTAGAATTATGTGGTCAGTTCTAAAAAAGAAATCCATACCCCACATAGTTCTGACACAGATTCTCATGCGATGTTGCTTGTTTAATAAGCTTGTCAACCTGATACTTCACAGACAGCCCGTGGTCGACTTCACGGGCATCTCCAGAGATCAAGTTACTAGTTTCTGGTGCATGTTGAATGGAGCTGCCAGCCCCAGAAACTGATGACCCAGAAGTGAAGTCCCGACCGGTGAGCTTATTGCTCATTCGAGCCATTACAACCACCGCACGCTCGTTTAGGACCTCATTAGCATCACCAAGTTGATTGACAGCCTGCAGGTAATATTATAGATACGACATGATAAGTACTCAACCTAAAGAAAAGCAAGGCATTCCAGATCATCATTATGGGACCCTATAAACAACCTGCAGCAGTTCCCTCTCACGAGCACCGCGAGGTTGAGGAAGCTCTTTGTTAAGTGCAGATTCTTCACTATTCACAACTGGATGGACGTAGGTTGTTGCATAATTTGACATTTGAGGAACTTCATTAAAGTTGAACAGCCTCCAGTTTATTAGAGGGTCATGGACAAAAGCCTGAACCAAGCAAAGATCCACTATTGAAAAAGAGAAAAAAAAACAACTCCAGTACTCAATGCCCTTTTAAATCATAAAGTAAAATTAGCACTAAACCTTCAACATGATCCGAAGAACAGGATACTTATATTCGTTCTGTGAGTTCTACAGGTAAAGAGCTTACATAAAAACAAGCACATAGTATAAGACTTAGTTGAAACTTAGTTCACATAGTAGGGTTATTCTGAAGATCTGAAATATACTTCATGCAGACTTCAAACACTATGCATATGTACAAGACTGAGCCTATTCAATAGATCTATTTGCTTTCTTGCCACAAAACACGTCAGCATAAACCCAAGATACAAACAATTCAAGGCACAAATGGAAGTGCAACAGGCCATGGCAAGCCGAGATTTTAGGATGAGATGGTCATAGTCCTATCATACTCTGAATCAACTCTAGAAATAAATCTTGCTAAGCATAAGCATTCAAGAAAATTGCAGCTAAAATTAAAAAGGAACAATGATCTTGCTCGATGTTGCTTCAGAAAAATTATGCTAGATCCATGTACTAGTTTGAAGAGGGTTTTTATTTGCAGCCTGAGAAAAAGGAACCACAGAGCAACTGCTGCGCAGATTAAACTCTACAAAAAGTTAAACTTGCTTATCTAAACTTGAAAAACACATGACATCAACCAAAGAAAACAATCTAAATATAGTCTACTCAATTGACTATGTAAGTTGTAGGCAAAAGACATTACGAAGTTTTTTACACAAAAGACAATGAACCATCCATGTCTCCAATTTAAATCCAGTAATATCAATAAATGTTGATAAGTGCATCATTAACATGATAAGGCCGTGTGACACTAATTCCATATACATTATTAATTGGCTTGCGCCAGAAGTCTGGCAGCAAAGGGGAAAGCATATGACAAAAAGAGACCTCTATGTAGTGCCCCATCAATACTTTTCCAATCCAGATGATGCTAGCAGTGGATCCACAATATTAGAGATGGATTTATAAACATGAAGGTTATAAGTGCCTCTAATGATAGCAACAATTAGTTTGTCACCTATGATGGCTTCCTTTAGTTCTTATATATAGGAGTAATCCAAAAAGGAATAAAAAGGAACCGCTTGTTTAAAGCTGCAAAACCTGAAAGCATCAGATAAATAAAGTCTATTACGTTAATCAAAATTCTACCATCTAATTTGCTATCATATTTACAAGCATCCCAAAGCAAAAGACTTGGCTAATTTGCATCAGAGCTTTGAATTATTTTCAGTGATAACAATGATTTCCACAACGAGTTCTTATATACGGGAGTAACCCAAAAAGGAACCGCTTGTTCAAAGCTGCAAAACCTGAAAGCATCAGATTAATAAAGTCTATTACGTTAATCAAAAGTCTACATCTAATTTGCTATTATATTTACAAGCATCTCAAAGCAAAAGGCTTGGCTAATTTTCATCAGGGCTTTGAATTATTTTCAGTGATAACAACGATTTCCATGAAATCAGGATCCTCCAAAAAGCTTCAGCACTTCCTCTATTCAAAGTTCTTAAGTTTACACCACACCTTGTAACTACGAGTGCTTTGCCTTGCAGATCACGATCCTACTTAACCCTCGTAATGAAATGAGAAAATATATTTATTGGCTTGGATAAAAGTACACAAACACATGGATTTGACACAATAGGACCTGCTGGTTCCAACATTCAAGAAAAAGTTAACTAGAGGCTTTTGATTTGTTGTTTGCCAATACTGTTGACATACTCCTAAGACGCTATAGAAAAAGAAGACCATATCCTATATTGCCAACCAGTTTTAGTCCAGAGATGAATTTCTAGTGCTAGAGCTGTGAAGAACAAAATCCAAATGAAGATTATCAAGATGATTTTACTACAAAATTCAAATAATTGTAAATTTCTACATTTTCAGAACAGCCTCTTAGGACTGGCTTTTACCTCCATCATGGCCATGACACTATCTTTATTTGTTCGAAGAACTTGCATCACATTTTCACAAGTCGATCTGAAGTTGCCTTCGATCCCACTAACTCCCATAGCCTTCACGAGCATCCGAGTCAAGCGAAATGGAACCTTTGTCATATGATTTTTATTTCATAAGTTACTAAAACATGAATCCATGGAGCAGCTTATGCATGAAAATAACAACCCATAATGTTAAAATGAAACAATAAAAAGCTATCTCTTTCGTGAAAAACAAGTTACTTACTTTCTCGGGAAACTTCTCACGATTCATTGAAGCCTCAAAGCAGTCGCCAAAATCAATATGTAATATTTTTCCACTGAAAAAATAAATCAACAATTTACACCTCAAAAGAAGGGGGCTGATGATTTTTTTTTTTGTTTTAATAGTGGATTCCATATGCTATTTACCTGTAACGATGAAGCATAAGATTACTCGGATGGCGATCCCCTAACCCAAGAAGGTAGCCAACCTGGAAATTATTAGGTACCTCAAAAGAAATCCTGAATATAAATGACAAACTACAGTAACACACCTAGAAATTGTTAAGATCTAGCAAAAATGCATACCATACTCATCACAGCCAAACTTCTTGTATAGTTTGTTCTGCGATCTAACCAAACTTCAGACGTTCGGCTCTTCAGCCACAAAACCTACAAGAATATCACCAGTTCAGATATAAAATTTTCTTGCAAAACATAGTCAAATTGATACGAAGAAGCAGGGTTTTCAAGATTCTTTGGTATAGTTACAGAAATCATAAATCTGCATTGCAAAGGATATTGCTGTTACCACAACAAAAAGAAAAAGGGTACCTTTGCCAAGTCATTTCCCTCCGTGTTCTGCAAAGCATGCTCAAATACTTCCACCTTAGCAATAAGAGGCAAGTGGTCATAGTCTGGTGCAAAAGCCAGCATAAGTCTATGCTCTTGATTTAAAGGTATCTGAAACACACAAAAAGGATGAAGGTCAATGATCATACACGAAACTTACCAAGTATCTAATAAGTTTACCTTTCTTGCATCTCGGTATTCCCTAATCAGATGATGAAGGGTATCACAATTTGGAACCCATCCTATTAAGCCACTGTTGGGAGACAACGGTATAACTGCATATCGTTGAATGGAAAGATCTTTTTCTGCAGTTTTTCTTGAGTTCTCTAGAAGAGTATTCACCAAACCAAAAAGCTGGAAAGAACAAAGAGAACCTTATAAAACGCCAATGCAATGATGAGACATATATATCATATTGATAGTATAGCACTTGTAAGTATAAAAATAAGTCTGATAATTCAGGTTTGGTACCAGCATTATTTGTCAATATACTGCCAAAATCATAAAAGTATTGGACTGCAGATGGAAACGCAGATTTGAAGCAGAATAACATCCTTATTTGTTGACAATGAATATATGTTCATTTTTAAATGAACCTAAATCAGACTCATTTTCATAAACGGGACTTATGAATGCTTACTATGTATGCCTTTCCATGTCATCATTGCAGTTACAATAGACATATGAGGCAATGGTCAAGCTAAAATTTCATACAAGCAATTGCAAAATGTGAGAACTCATAGAGCTGAAAAGTATAACTGAGATTCATTTATGCATTGAAAAAATGTAGCTTAGAACTACTGATTGTTCATGAAATATAAATTTTATAAAAGAGGCTCTATATGGAGAATTAATTAAACCATACTATATAGGAAATGAGAAAATATTTGGAAGGCTCAAACAGATACTGTAAAACTCGAAATAAGGGATAAACTAGGTCCAGTGATGTCCATTTAATTGTTTGTATTTTTAATGAAGAGTATATATATTTTCAACCTACTTCACTTCTGAGTGTTAACATTGAAAACTTTTCGGATACAGATGCACATGGGTTGAGCTCTATCCTCAAAATGGTATATAAAACCATGGTTTGCAATTTCAGCCATAGTAAAAGGTGCTGGCCAGTATTCACTGGTACAGGCATGAACCAGGACATGGTCCACCCTTTCTTGGGCAGTTCAAGATTTTCTTAATTTTTTTTATTTAGGGTTAACCCTAACCACCACCACCACCCTGTAGTGATTACTGGCTACTAGTATTCACTGGTACAGGCATGAACAGGACATGTCCACCCTTTTTCAGGCAGTTCAAGATTGTTTTTATTTTTATTTAGGGTTAACCCTAACTACCACCACCACCACCCCCTCCGTGCCTCAGCTGCTTCACCACCGCCGGCTCGCTGTTCCCACCTCCCACCAGCCTCTTGGTAATGCAAACCACCAGCCCACACCCAGTAATTCTCTCCCTTGACCCATATGGGTCTAGCCAGCAACCAACACCCAAAATTAAAAATCAGACCTAAAAACTTGCATCATCATACATAACTAGTGGCATGGGTGAGCATGCAAAGAAATTGACAAGCATAAATACTCTGTCAACCTAAAGCTGCTTTGGCACATCTCTATTCGGTCATGTCAGTGTGTGTGTCATCCTTGCTCCTTTCTCACTTCCCCATTCCTCATCTTTCTTCATCCCTATCCACATCTACTCAAGCCACATCTACTTTGTCTCCCTCACTTTAAGTAGTTGGGCTGATTAGGCTCGAGACAAGAGAATAGACGGCCATCCTTTTGGTGATGCCAGCATGATAAACTGGTTACAAATATAGAAAGTTCACTTGGTTTATTAAACTAACCAATTTCCAAGTAGGACAATGTCTCAAAGGGGATGATGGTGAAAGGGCACATATTCAGTGAACATTGAATTAGAAAAAAATGAACTATTGCCGAAAGATCATAATTTGTCCTAACTAAAAAGAAATTTTACAATAAATATATTTAAAATGTTTTAAAGACCAATTGTACCTAACAAACAAAGATCAGGCAAGTATAAAAATGGACAAGTATACAAATATGAAGCCTGATGAAGGTCCCCAAGAATTATCAAGGCTTGTCAAAAGAAAAATTTCCCAAAGAAACGGAAAGAATATAAAGTCAAGTAGGTAGCTCAGTTTCACAAACACTGCACAGTGTTGTGGGCACGAGAGAATTTCAGAAGCTAAGATCTGAGGCTCTGGGTTCAGATAATATATAGATTTTAAAATTGATTTCTCAAATTCCCTAAATCCAACTGCATTTTCGACTTGTCATAAAGCCAGGGTATGAAACCTGGCAATTAATTTGACTTCAATTCTATTGCTCTAAAAAGATATAGCATGAAAAGACTGGTAACAAAACACTTGAATGTTCGCTTGAACTATGAGTCACTTGGGTCGTTAGACCACAGACCAGCATCCTTCTAGAGATCACTAGAAATAAATGGCTAATCTAACAAGTACTTTTACCAATGAAATGCCTCAGAGACCAACATGCAAAGAAGTGCCGGTAATGACAGGGATGCCTACCCATGTAAGCTCAGTGTACAATCACAATAAGCTCGTTATCATGATAGACAGGAATTTTGTGAATTGAGATATGATTTACCTGCATCACCCGTTCATCCTGCCGCAAGTCCTCATGTCCTTTCAGCAGAAAGGCATAGTCCTCGCCGTCACTACCATGAATGGTCAACTTTCTTGGTCTTTGTTTTGATGTAATAACAATAAGTTGTGGTGCAAAAGTTGCAATTGTCACCAGTGGTGCATCTGAAACAATCGAAAGATAGGTTAATATCAGAGTTCAAATACAAGAAAAAGAAATTACAACAAAATGCAATGGATCCAACTGATACACATAATGATATAATATTAGCCGAAATGACTGCAGCCTGTTACAATAGTGAATAACCAGAAGATGAAATGAAGGCATATATCCACTGAATTAAGCTGGTGACAAGCATGAACATTGAACTATGCAAAGATACATGCACTTCTTAAAGAATAGCAAATACCATGATGGCATCTTCACCGTGGGTAGTATAAATATATGAGGTCCTAACATGATCCAAATGACTGGTTTCAGGATCTGATTTGGTCAATGCCAACAACAGAATTCCAAAGAATTGGTAGTCTTTGATCCTTAGCACCATATTGGCTGGAAAGCAGGTACAACCCATGTACACTGTCAACTCTTGGGTGGATCTGGATTAGAGATAGTACAAGGCCTAATCTAAATCAGTATGGATCAGCCGAGCGTACTAAATTCTAATAGAAAAATCTCTTATCTTTCATCTTTTTGCCATAAAATTTCCTTCACTTCCTGTTTTTTAATTATATTTATTTTTCACAAGCATTAATAGATAATGTATTATTAAGATGAGAATGTTGAAATGGATATGAAAAATTACTAGGAAACATAGGAAAATAAATATTCTTATTCGTGAACAACTAGGTAAGGCTTCGATAGAGGATAAGATGAGATAAAATTGTTTAAGATAGCCTGAACATATGTTTAGGAGACCAATGGATGCGATCGTTAGAAGAGGTGAAGTGAAATGTTAATAGTAAAAAACCTTAAAAGAAAGTATAAATAAATATTTAAATGTATTTTAAACTTAACTAAACATATGATTTTTTTACAGATCCCAATAGTTTTGCACCATGTAGTCGACCCTAAATAGTTGGGTTGTTGCTAACCATTAATAGACCAAACCAATTGAGCAATTTAAATCTGGTCCTCTCTCTCTCTCTCTCTAGACATAGTTATCCTCGTCCTCGGCCTTAAAGAATCATCCTATTCCTAAAGCTATTATTCTAATTAACAGTCTACTACCTCCTTCATCCTTTCAGGCTTTCACTCCAATTCTCCTGTCATCATGCTCATGCATACATAAGTATGGTATCAAAGTCGAGCTCACATCAGTTTGCTACCAGAGAGCATACATCGCCATGCCAAACAAGCTACACCATTGGATTGGTGTTAACTTGTTTAGGCTGGAGAACAACAGCGATGGAAATTCTAAAGATAATAACAATGATGATATGTAAGGTCAAGGTAAGAAAAAGGTGCACAAATGGGATGGATTGAAAATGCCCATAGAAAAACTAAATCTAGTTTGCAAGCGTCATATACAACATAAGAAATCACAGCCACAATGTCTAATGCATCTTTGGCAGACTAGCTAAAGTATGATACCATGACCTAAAGTAGAAAGAACACTATATCACTGCAAAAAGGCAACAAATTGTCATCTCAATAAACAAAAATTCTCTTAAACAGCAGATAATATTACAATATTATCTGTTGACATAGATCAAGAAACAAGACTACAAAAGGTTATGATACCATTGGAGAAATATAAAAATCACAAATTGTTAATTCCTGCCACATTCAAGATTACTAATTAATTTTAAAAACAGGTCCTGGAGGATGACAATGTTCCAAAAATTGGAAGTTAAACATGATCCCCAAACTGAATAAAATCCAAGCTGAAGCAAGTACTACATAACATAAACTGGCATCATGAAAAGGTTAATGCTATTAAATTAATTAACTGTAAATACATCAATCCAGTGCTTTTCTTTCACCATGCAAGAATGGGAACTAGTTAAATATTAAAGAATCTTCAAAAGGATACACATGTCAATAAAAAATATTTTCCATAAATACTAGAAATAGCAAATGCAGAAGGTGAAACCTTGTACACTAAATTAACATGGAAAAAGAAACAAAAAGAAAAAAAAGAAAACTGTCATTGTTGTGCAGAAAAAACAGTTGCACAATAGGCATATTGGATAACAGCACTACATATTCAACAAAAAGACACCAAGGAGATTTCAGAAGCTAGTAATGCCCATTCAATGATGATCTAATTATTTATAATTCTTATCTATAAATAATTACTAATTTATTTGATTGTTCAAGCTTTTACATTTTCTCTGTCAGTTAATTTAGTGTCTCTGTAACAGCCTCAACTTGCCCCAACCACGTAACCCCATAATCTAGCCATTAAAGGTGGGACATGAGAATATTAAATAGATAACAAGAACAGCCAGGTGAACATGGACAAAGAAACCATAAATAAACTCAAGAATTGTCCATATTGATATTTTCCAGACAATTAGAATATTAGACATGCTTAAGTAACAAAGTAATCATTACCTGCACGATAAGTACCAGGCACTGCAAGCTCCAAATCATGACACTTGAGTAATTCAGGTGAAACAGACTGATTATAGGGAAGTAAACAAGTCAGAAGCATCAGAAGAAAGAGTTACAAATAAATTCACTAGAAATTAATTAAGCAACTCTTGCCTGTAAATCTAGAGTAGTGAGACTAGGAAGCTGTTTATCAATTCTTCTAAAAACATGATAATACAAATCCCATGCCTGAAAATGCAAAAAATCAATATGATCACATATAAGAAGGTTCACATAGACAAAGAACAACTAACAATGTCAGTCATGGGTAATGAAAGGCACCTGAGTAAGCTCAGCGTCCTTTCCAGTATTTTTATATTTTAGGCAACAATCACGAGCTTCCTGTAATTCACGACCATATGCCTAAAGAAGATCCATTTGAACAAGTAAGCAGCATGCAAGTATAATCAAAAGAAAGACCTATTATATCTCAGAAATTCCATATTTCTAGCTCCTAACTTTAGTGAAGTAAAAAGATGGCACTACGTATTCCTATCACATGTTTTTCTTGCAAGTTTGAGACAAAAATCTATCTAGTGATGTGTTTAACAAAATGGAAGAAGCTCCTTGAGAGTAATATGCCAAGGTAAAATGATAAGTATTCTTCATCCTCCCTCTTGAAAAATGTATATCCATTGACAATTGATAAGACAGTGAACACTAACAGTGAATATGTGATTCAATGGTTATAAAATGTAGGGAAAGTTCATAGGTGGACAATACATACAGGAAGCAACAGTAAATCCATTTATTCTTACCAAAAGGCTGGCAGCTGTCAGCTCAACACATTGCAAAACCGAACACTTACTATCTTTTTGCAATGGATCTTTATACTAATAATATAAGAATTCTTACATATAGTCTGTATGTCAGAATTTGGTAGGCAAATGGAAAAAAATATCACATACATTACTTTTCCATTGTACTTGAAGAAAAGAAAATTTGATCTTTTGTCACTTTCAGAATCTTGTTTTTTAAAATATAAGGTGCTTCTGAATCCGTGAACCATATTGACTTGGTGCAGCATTTGTTTAGAAACTGAATATTTCAGATTAACTAAAGATTCCATATCAAGGACCTTATAACCATATTACATAGGAATGCTAGCAGAGGAAAGCAAGGTAAATGTCATGTCATAAATTTTATTCTCTTAGGTAGATTGAAAAGTTTCGAAATAGCAAATTTAATTAAAATACCTGAATGAAAGCAGTTTCTATTATGGTCTCTGCCCCTTCTTCAAGCTTTGCATGAAGTGGTTCTAACACAGCAAGCATCCCCTCAATATTGTGCTCACCAAAGTACAAACGACTAGCTTCTTCCAAGGCCTCATGCCACATCTCATGCCACAATATAGCAACCCTAATCAACTCCTTTGAGACAAGCTGAGCCTGAAATTATTTTATAGTCACATTAGAAGGATTCTCAAGGGAACTACCTAGAAAGTTCACTGACATATATGACATTTGCCTGATCGACAAGCACACCATTATGCTGGCGAATTTTATCAACAACATCCAGAGCTGCCCGTCTGCGCAAAGTGCTGATGGACTTGCATGCTACTAGAAGAGGGTACATAAGAGCCTAGAGTTCCAAAGAAATGCACAACAAGAAGCAATTAGAAACCTCTTGGAAAATGTTAATTATCATCATAACTCCTAAAGCTAGAAGATTTTGAGTGCATGTAGAAAGCAATTTCTGCGAAGATATTGAAGCACAATGCTCCTCGATCCTACTCTCTCATTTATGGCTCTTGAAATCTCTTTCTTGGTATGAAAATTCAATAACTTGAAACAGACAACTTGAAGAATAACTTTGATCTCAACCAGAAAAATAATTAGTCATAAGGCATAACAAGATGCAAACCTTGATTTGTTCTACAAAATGCATTCTTGTTATACTCAGAGGATTGGGATTTACAAGCAGCGAATGGCAGTCCACACAGCATATGTCCTCAAATGTGACAGCATGGACATTTTTTACACTGGAATATCTAACTCTTTAAGTTATATAGGTTTTCTCATATCTATGATTCTCCCAACTTTACTAATTATTCTTTAATCAAGTATTTTAGTCTGAAGCAGTAGTCAGTTAAGAACCTGGGAACATACACAAAAAAATGTGAATTATGCATGAAAATGACATTCACTATGTTCTTCAAGTCTTTTCTTCTTAATACCTTCCATGATTTTTAATTTTTACCTTTTCAGATTATCAATTGAATACCTATCAATTATTCAAATTCAACTGGTTGATTAAAATTCAAACTCAGTTGAACATAAACAAATTAAGGTCAGTGATTATCTTGCTTACACAACTTTAAGAAGACATTTTGTAATTTCTCTGTCATCATTTGTAATCACATACAGAGGAATCTTTTGTCTTGCTCATGAAGCAGTCAAATAAAACAAGGCATTATATAGATCACATATGGTTCAATGAAGAATGTATAAGGGAATGTGTTCCTAACATACCATATGGTAATGGATCCTAGTGCATTTATGAGGCTTACATGATCCATGTTTGGTGTTTCTTGATTACCCTTTTGTGATGTCAAACCCTCTATGGCTATGAAACGCATATATTCCTGAACACATTACCCTTCCCATTTTTCTAATGAATCATAGTCAATTATTAATAACACATCATCATTATCATCATATGTATATTTTTGGCAAAGTGGTGAAGGTCGATCTTGATCCCAGAACCTTATCTGTCAAAGTCTTTACCTGCTAGGTTAACTAGCTACGATACATGTCTATCATGATAATTCTACTGCAGCTTTCCTACAAGTTAGTATATCCTAGAAGTCCAGACTGACATTAATTCACTCGAAGAGCCCTCGCTCAACAAATAGTTCATCAAACCACCTTCAAATCACAAAGGAAGATAAACAACTCAAAGGAGAAGGTTTTCTAGAAGTTTGGAATGCATGAGAAGCATGGATGAGCTTGGACAGCCATGTTAACAACTCTATGTTTCCTAGTCTGATTGGGACTCAAGAAAGAACTGTTCATAGTCTATAATCTTAGGTGAAGTGAAAATAGTGTTCTATTAGGTTGCGAGAATCTATAAATAGGTGAATTATGTAGCCCTTACTGCATAAAATGTAAGTATTATTTTCAATAAAAATCTCCTCTTCTACCTATATACTTCTCTTCACTCCTCTCTTTTATTTTTCTTTACTTTTCTGAATCTCTTTTCCTTCCATTTTTTTCAAATTTCACTATTCTCTATCTTGGAGGTTATCTTCTTCCAACGTAAGCAGGTCCTCAATAAGAAATGAATATACTATCAGTTTTTCATTGTACCATAACTTGCTGGGTATGTCTATTAAATACATAACTTTGTAGTCAGTCATTAAAGATACCAGCATATCGCCCAACAAATACCTGTGGATGCCCTTTCCCAATTCGCACCAATAATGATTGTATCAGTTCCCTCACAATTCTATTATTTGAATGTATTCTGGCGATTATTTGTGGTAGTACTGCCAACCACATTTCAATCTTAACATGTAAAAACCCCTTCTGGAGCGCCATTTGAACCTCAGAAGTAGCTCCATGGTTGAACCACAATGTGAGAAGGCGGAGGATATCCTGAAAATATAAAAGTAACCAAAATAAGATGTCATAGATAAAATGTATCATGCCATAGAAGAAACCCCAGAGATTTCAGCTAACAAAGATTAACTTTGGAAGATAATAAAATTGTTTAATAAAGCCAATATGTATTGCGAACACAAAGATGTCCAGTATTCTAAAGTGTCATTCTTTTCTAAAATGGAGATCGAGGTAACCATAACAACTAACTAGATAAATGTCTAATGTCTTTTCTGTTGATTAGGCATGTTGTTCTACATACTGGTTACCAATGATGGAAGCAAAAGCTGCCTGGAAAAGGGTTATGTATAAAACGTGCTGAATTTGCCATGCAAATAAAATGCATCACCCTATCAGTTCCTTTCTTTCTTGCCTTTTTGCATGTGTATGCATGGAAGAAACAATGGAAAGCCTCATCCATCATGATCTCATAAAGAGAACGAAATAAGGGTACAAAATCCCCAATGGGAGAAGACAACTTAGTTGAAAGTTATAAAGTCCTCTTAGAATTGTCTATTTCTGGTCAGAAGCCCCTCGGCAAGCTCATGACTCCACAACCTCACATGATTAAAAAATAAAAATCCAATCTCGTTTTTCTTCACAGAGCTTATACACAATGTAAAAGCAACAAGAAATGCACTACCATACATGATCCTTAGTCATTCATGGGAGTACTATTTTTCATATTCCATCGATTTCTACAATAGAATGCTTGGAGAGGTTACTCCAAGCAGAATCATTCGTTAATAGAAAGGTCACAAAACCATGGCACTTGTGGAATTTATGCCATGATATTTTGTATGTAACTAACCCTTTTAAAGTCTCAAATTGGAAAAATGTACAAGAAAGTAGAAACATGAACACTAGAGCTGATCAGCTAGCTAATTTTGGTTGAGTTTATTACTCCTTTTGGAGGTAATTTACCTCCTGTGAGTCTATATGGACTGCTTATGGATTAATATAGTTTCTCTTCTTCGAAAAAAAAGATAAGAAAACAAAAAGATCCCAAAAGTTCAATTAACTATATTAGAATATCCTTATCGAACTTATCACACAACAGAGGGCACCAATCCAATGGGGGATTAACACACGAAGTAGGATATACTGACCGGTACAAGACTGATATGCATCATACTGATCGGTAACAGACCTGTACCAGGTGGTAACCTTACTTGGAGTTGAGGGCCTGAGGCTACCCAACTAGCTAGCTGTTGTGGCCATTGGAGGGCTCTTGGGAGCCTATAAAAAGGCCCCGATACCCTCCCAAATCTGCCCTCTAATCTCACTTCTCAGCCACACTCTCTCTCACTCTCATTTTATCTCGTCTCTCTCAAAATTACTTATTTCTGTATGAACTACCTTCCAAACGAATTGAAGATCACTAGGCGAGGTTAATCCATTTGAATCTAGTTTAGATCTTCACAGATCTAGGCTTTATCATCATGGATCTAGCTTAGATCAAACAAAATGTAGGCTTCATCCATTCGTACATAGCATTAATCTTTGCAGATCTAGTTGTAATTTTCAAAATATAATAAATTTATGGACGTATCAGTTCTAGAAGTACCAATACAGGTGTGAGCAGGTATGTGTCTTAATTTTACATCACATTTATTGTTTTGTAGTCCAAATTTAGTTTAAAGTTGTCTAACTTAATTGTATATAATCAGAGAAATGGAGGGGGAAAAGCCCTAAAATAGGGTTTCTTTGTTGTTTTCCAGCCTTTTTAAAGGGATGTATCGAAATCTGGAACAAATTGGTGTACTGACATTCAATACAATTCTATGTGCCACTATGTACCACTGTGCAGTGACTGCAGTGTTGATAAATCAGACATCAAACCTTGTGAGAAACATAGGTGGGTTTTTTATGCTAAAACGAAAAAGGATATTGGATATGCAACAGCTGGAAAATGCAATAATTGCATCCACCAAAATGCAAGGGTAGTTATGAACTTATGACAGAGGATTCTACTAGGACAAGCACCAGTTGGAATATGCAATGATTGCATCCACCATAATGTAAAGGCAGCTCTGATAGAGGATAATGTCAGGAAATATTTTATATGATGCATGTTGCTGCATTGACATTAGATTGCAGGGTTGCAGATTATGTCGAGAACAATGTCGATAATGATTTAAAAATTTGAACAAAAAAAATTCTCCTAGAATAAGCAATTCATGTGACAAACATAAAAGGCATAACCTTTTTGAATAGATTGTTTAAAATGAACATATACTCTAGGATTCAAAATTAAAGAAAAAAATCAATTTTGCTTCTTCTTTTACAATAAATGCTTCAGGATATAATTCCCAGTTATGCTAAAGATTCCATTTGACTATTTATGATCAATGTTTAATTTATTATATATGTTTGTAGAAATTTAAATTACTACATACACAGAAACCAGAAGACCTGGTGCAAACATGAGGCACAGTAAATTAAATAAGTTACATTTTCTTTGAAGTTTAAATATGGTATTAGCAGTGATTGCAAAAGGCGCTCGGGCGCTCGCTTAGGCGCTCGGGCGAGGCAAGGCGAGGCCCGAGCGCCTCGCTAATGTCCCAGGCGGCGCGCTTCAAACAGGCGCCACCTGGGCGCTCGCGCGAGCCCAGGCGCCGCGAGCGCCAGGCGCTGGGCGCTTCGGGCGAGCGCCTGGGTAAACCAAGGCGACCGAACCAGAATTTTAGGTCTGGTTCGGTTGTTAGTTGGTTCGATCGAACCAACTAAACCGATATAACCCCAACCCCAACCCCAACCCTAACCCAACACTAACCTGCTGCCGCTGCCGCTCTCGATCCCGATCCCGATCGCAATCTCGTCGCTCGCTGCCACTGCTCCCGCTGCCGCTGCTCGCCGCTGTCGCTGCTCGCGCTTCCCGCGAGCCCTCCCGCGAGCCCTCTCGCTGCTCGCGTCTCCTGCGAGCCCTCCCTCAAGCCATCCCGCTGCTCACGCCTCCCGCGAGCCCTCCCGCTGCTCGCGCCTTCCGCTCCCTTTCCCTTTCTCGCTGCCGCCGCTCGCCGCTGCTTCCTCGTTTCTCCGTCAGCAGGTTTATACTGTTAATGTGATTATATTTATTAATTATATTATATATTTTTATATAAAATTTTAAATAATTATATTTATTAATTATATTTTATATTTTTTATATTTTAGCGCCTCGCTTCGCTCGGGCGAGCGCCTGGAGGCACCTAGCGCTTTTTAAATCACTGGGTATTAGCACTTATTGGATTAAAAAGCATAACGGTACTTATATCAGATGGCAAATAGCACGAACTATAAGCCAAGGCCACTACCATAAATTCACAACCTATACTATTAAAGTCAATTAATCTACTTAAACAAAGAACATCATCACCTGTATAATTGTAGAAGTTGCATCTAAAACATAAAAGAAGAATATCAAAAGTCATGATAATAAACATTGCAAACACAATGGAAAAGTTTAAAACACATATGAGTATCCAAAATCCATAATGTCACCAAAAGATACATGACTGAAGCCCATCCGTCAGAGATAGTTATTGGCCTATTTTTCATTTGTCTAGGGTGAAAAGAAATGTATAAAGAGAGTTATCTTTTTGAATCATTGTCTCAAGTCTTAAATCAAGGAGTCAAGTGATATGACAGGGTGTCATAACCTATGGGCTTATAGTAGCCGCTGGGTAATATGCTCATAGTGGACTTGGTGGAGGCCCTAGACACATGAATGCCAAAAACCTATAATGGATAAAGTAACTAGTTTCAACCATCCTAGACATCTAAAAATTGCCACAACAGACATTCCCAAGGATTATAAGAGCCTGTATATCCTTGGTAGTTTGTGATTAAAGAAAACAGTTTAAAAAAGAATCCAACTAGAGCTCCAAAATCACAAAACAGTGAATTAAAAAAATTGGTCATTTCATGACTCACAAAGAAAAATAATTAATATTCTATGAAGCAGAAATGTTTACCTGTAAACTGTCATCAACTCCCTTAGCAGTTGATGCACAAGCTATGGAGTAAAAATATCCAGTGACTGCAGCAACAACATACTTTGCAGCAACATCAGGCCGACCTCTTAATGTATAATGAGACATCACAGCAGTATTGAATAAAGCCCATGTGTGCCATGCTTTTGCCGAATCGTTTGCACAATGAGTGGCATTTTTCAATGATACAAGGATTTCTGCAATTTCAAAAAGAAAAAAGTCAAATTCACGGAGCAAGAGAAACAAAAACAATCTGGAAATTCAACTATAGAAGCCACAAAAGAAAAAATAGGAAATACAATATTATCAAGTGCTGATCACCTTGTATTGAGTCATCATCTAATCCAGGTGAAAGTGCCCTCTTCCATGTCCCAAGTCTCAGATACGCACGAGCAAGAAGGGGTACACCAGAATTTGGCATGTTCCCTGAACTAACTGGTGCCCCTGAGTGACCATTTGTAGCGAGAGCAAGCTGTCCAGTTAATTCCTAAGCAAAGCAAACACAGAGAAGGTGTAACTAGATTAATAGCTCAAGCTCATGTGAACAAAGAACAATATTGTGACTTAAAAATATGATTCTACCTGTAAATGGGAAAATGCTTCCTTCCGTTTAAAATCATCACCAAGAGACCACTGATATTTTAGGTAGGCTAATATAACTTGGGGATGCCCATGGTATAACCAATTTTCAGGAGATGACTCAGGATCATACTGCATTAACCAGAGGTGATGAGCTATTATACTTCTTAGAACCTACTACAACCAGTAAGAGTGCTTTTCAAGAAATTGAAACACTAACCTGTAAGAGTTTGATTAAAGTAGATCTGGCCTGACTAATGCGACCACTTTTCCGGCAAAGCGAGGCAAATTTAAGCCAAGTTTCTATATCTTCACTAGGGGGAAGGACAAGTTCCCTTACTGCTAAAAGTGCTTGCCAGACCTAATTTTTTAAGGTGGAATCAATTACAAAGAACAAATATCCAATACACAACAGTAAAATGATTCATGGAAAGGAACAAAATATGCAATACACAGCAGTGAAATGATTGTGGAAGAAACACCATTTTGAGATTATAAGCTATGCAAGGACACTTCAAAATGATTGACATGTCTGTATGTTGGATAGTTTCCAACATGTATTACTTGTTCAGGATATATAGACTGTTGTACCATTAATATTTATTTGTTTTAGATGTACTATATCTATGTAGAACTACTAAATCAAGAGCATAAGGCTTCAAAACGTGGCAAATATTGGCTATATGAGGTAATAGTTTATTATATTATATATATCTGTGTTCAAACTTCAAAGTACTTCTGGATACTTGATACTTGTATGAGTGGCATTTCTGCTTCTTATAAGTTTCATGAAAGACGACAAAAGAATGTTCACATTATATAAAGAATAGAGTTATAGTAACATATGAAAATCAATTGATATATCCATGTCATCTTGCATCTTTTAAAAGACCTGCAATATAATGCAAGATCATTTTCATTTATTTCTCATATGAATAAAATTTATTAGCATAAGGGGCATTTTGCATGTCAATGATTACATTAATGATTTTATTAGCATAAGCTATCATATAACAACATCAATTATTAGCATAAGGGGTATTTTATTAGTTACCAGGATTACTAAAAAAAGAAAAAAGGAAAGTCAACAAAAAAAAGATGACAAATATTCAGCTTTAATGAAAATCTAAGTAAAAATAAGAAGCAAATCTTGGATTCAATTGAAGATAAATGAAAATTATATATGAAATGAATGATATGTCCTTATCTATGGGTCTAACTTTCTTTATTGGCTTCTTCCTTATTTTCTAATTTTTCTTTTTTCCTAATGTAATTTGGGTATATAAGAGGAAAGGCATCATAACTGGGCCATCAATTGATTAGATGCAAACAATTCTTTTTCCCATATTTTGCGCGAGTGGTATGAGGCCACAATCTTTCTTTTTTCTGATGGTAAAATCCATCGTCCATGTAGGAGAAATGTAGAATGTGAGACTCTCATCCCTTTGAAACAATACTTGAGCCAAAAAAGTCTAGTATTTATCTTTTTTCTTCTATTCTCTTCTATCTTTCATCATTGTCTTTCACAATTATCTATTACTTCCTCACACTTTCCCTATCAAAATTCTCAACTAAAAAAGAAATTATTTCTCTGCAAAGAAAATAAAAACATAACATGCAAATAAAATAAAATACCACCATAACAAAATAAAAACTCATGAAAACAAAAGCAAAAAAAAACATTGTTGGTAATTGATTAGTAATTGAGCTTCTGGCTTACTGTTTACAAGCAATGTATAGAGAAACAACTAAAACAATAAACTCAGACACAAAGCATATTGCAGAAAAAGACAATATAGCCACCTCAACATTCCGCTTTGTTCCTTGGATGCGTTCATTCCACATATTACGAATCAGTTCCCTTCTACCATCAGCAACAGCATTCCCAACTGGAAGGGTACAGTAGTCAATAACCTGTTAGGAGAACAAAAGCAGTGTTCCACTCACTTCACTCATTAATTAGTAATTTATCCAAGAATATTGAAGCGGACAGATCAGAGATCACCTCTTCCAGTTCTGACAGCTGTTGGACACGGACCATGTTGCTATAAGCACGTTCGTAACTCTCAAGAACCTGAATTGCAGAGAATAAAGTTACATGGACCTTCGAGTGTAGAATACTAAGCATACATACGATAGCAATGGTGTAATTCTGAGGAAGATGGAGGATGAAATTTCAATTATAGAAGTAATCATAAGCACTTTTAGCCAATCATGAGCAAAGCTTCAAGTCTCAAAATACATTAAAAAATCCAACCACCTCACTTATGTATTTTAGTACCACTAAAAATTGACATTATATCATCAAATACATATCTAGGATTCCTTTACAGTGAGCAAGCATGACTCACTGCTTACTATTATTAGCTACAATAGTAATAATACAACCCTTTTATCAAAAAAAAAATTGAAGTGTTAATTTCAATCATATTTATAGCTAAAAAGAAAATAAAACTTCAGATATAACAGCTTATGATATACCATCTCCAGATAACCAGTATTATTACAGCATAACTGCATATCGGCACCAGTTAGTGGCCTGATTAAAGACCATCTATAATATATAGTGATCAGTCTGGATCCGACGACACTAAAGAATTCACCCGATAAAATGCAGAAAAATCTTACATCCACAGATCATAAAGCATATTAGGTTAGATCAAGTTTATACACGACTATTTGCATTCTTAAAGTTAGATTTAAAAGCATTTTCCTACTTTTGGAGTATTTCATCCATATTTTAGGCATATTTAAGGAAGTTATGAAGGATCTGTATTTATTTGTCAGATTAAGCTAGCTAGATTTTGCATAGATCCAAAAGGGTGTTCAATGCAAGTAGTCATTCCCCAGGGGCCCAGGTCCAAGCTAAGATTTTTGCAGACAACATTTAATAAAATCTTCTTAAACAGATATTTCTTCCCCTTTTTAGTGTCTATATATGCCTTAAGTAATATCTATTACAAAATAAGAGTTGAATTCCAAATAATCTATTTATATAGAAATTTTTTTATTAAATCCGATATGATTTTTATCAAATAGATATTATTCTTTTTTTGGGTTTTGTTAATTCTCAAGTAATCTATTTATAAACAATGATTAATTCTCAATCTTGTAGTATAAAATATTAAAAAATACTTAATATAAACATCGAGTTTTCCTTTAGGCTGTGTAGCCTTAGCTACCCTGTTTCCTCCAATAATTGTTCCATTCTGCTTCTAAACATCTTCCTTGTCATGGTCTTTGCCCCGTTTGTCATATCTTGGGCTTTCGTCAATCCATTAATTGGACTCTGAGCTTCTCAAGATGAGAAAGGCAAGAGCATTTCATGGATGGTTAACCTTTTGAATGACACCAAGAGTAGATCAACAGAAGAACAACTATTTTATTTTTTCCATATAAAAACCTCAAATATAGATAGACATGTTAATAGTTTAGTACAGCATGTAACAAATGAAATAAGCCCTGTGAATCATATCACCGATGGAATTTTCCAATCCAGGAAAGACTGAGGCAGTGAAATCTGCTAGATTCTAAAATTAAAGACTTAAAGAGTGTTTACTTGCTTTTATAAACTCAACAAGATTGTGAACTATCTCGACTGTTGTCAGCAAACGTATTAGATATAACAGAAAATAAAGCAAAGTTACTAGATTATTCAGAATCAAGGTCACAAGAGATTTAAAAGCCTGAAGTAAACATGCTCACCAGTGCTGCCAGCTCTGTTGCTAAACACTTCCTTGCTTTCTCAACAAACATGCGAGCTTCATCATACTAAAAACAAGAGAACTTTTAGATGTCATGAGTTAATAAAGACCACATGGAAAGTGGATAAACCATACCTTTTCACGACGAACCAAAAGAACTGCTTTAAAGAAAGCACCATTGCTGCTTCCATCACCACTAGCAGTGGTATTACCTAACATTCGAAGTCTGCTTTCATCCCCATCATCCAACTTTGACACATATTCAGACATGTGATCCCATTCTCCCATATTCCAGGCGGCACTAGCAGCCTAAAACAACGTAGATTAGATATAGAGAATAAATAATAAACCAGGAAATACAGCTACAGAAGCTTTTCTATCAGGGCAACCATTGGAGCCATTTCTAGCCTTGCTGCTGGTTCAGCAGCTGTCCATTGCTCTCGGCATAGGGCACTGAGCTCTTCCCAACGAGCTAACGCTGCAAGACACCGCATTCGTCCTTGCACAAAGAGTTATTTAGTCAGCAGCATAGAAACTCTCTTTTCATAGCACAACAGTTGCATAAAGCTAAAATATCTGGAAACTCACAAAACTGTAACTACCAATTATCTATTTGAAAACATCTTATTAATACAACTGAATCAAGAATGACCAACAGTTGGCCTAGCACAAAGAGTTGTGAAGTCAGCAGAATATCCTCACAACTCTTTATTTCATGGCACAGGCAATTGCATGAAGCCAAATATCCAAAAACTTATGAAGCCTTGTGTGTTTCTACAAATTATCTATTTGAAACATGTCTCATTAATGCAACTTCATCAAGAATGAGAGAAGGAACTGCCATTCAGGTTCACTAAAAAAAGATCTTTCTACCATTTCACCAAATTGAACTTTTTTATGATCATGCTTCTTATTCCCCATCAACGAAGCAGTGAATATAGTATAAACTCAAATGGCAACACAGTATTATTGATAATATTAACTGTGCAGCTTATTAACTATAATATTTAAAGCTTATAACTTTTATTGTAAAATACTTACCTAAGGTAGCATCTAAGTTCTGAATTGGACTAGATGCCTGAGATGATTTTAAAGTGTATGCTTTGAGAGCATCATCCCACCGCTGTAACTTCTCATACCTTCAACAAAACCAATTCAGACATTATGTCAATAAAGGAACAGTGTACAGCAGAGAGACAAAAAAATAATAATCCTTCAACTAAGAAGATAAGTTCTATAACTTCAATATAATTGAAATTTTTCAAGAAGATAAGGTAAACTAAGAATTTACAAGAGGCTCAATTAAAACACCAATTTTTGGCAGACCATACCAGGATTCCTTGAGTTGTACATCGAGATATTGCTGTGAGTAAGTCAATATACCAACTGCAGCCTGGTGAAATAGATTTAGGTAAATAACATTAGTTGACACTAATCAGAAGGCCACATAGGAGAATATTGGCTGGACCAACACATACCAACTGATACTTAGTGGTCTACTAAAATACCACTGTACCAATGTCAAAACGTATAGCTTGACACTAGTACTGAAGCATACAGCTCAATCCCAGTACATGTGCAGTTCATTTTTATTGTTTATCAATTTATTGAATAATCTTGAGCAGTACAGTTCAGGATATTTCCCAATATACAGTTAATGTACTGGTCCAATAGGATAATGAAATCACTAATGGAACAAAATCAGTAAATCAGTATCAGAACAGTATATAAACCTTGTAGCAGATGACAATTATGCTTATACAAAATATGAAGGATACAGAACATGAACACAAAAGACAGACCTCATGCTGGTGTAACTGATTATTGATGTGAATAAGAGATTCCACGACTGTTACAGGATTTGCACCCATTTTTTTCGAACATGCAGCTTCAAACTCCATTTCTTTATAATGAAGGGCCTTTGCAAATGCTCGACACTGAAGGCAGAATGTATTTGATTAAAAATGAAGGATATGTAACAATGAGCAGAAACAAATGTATACTTATAATCTCAATGAGGGTAGCAACCTTTTCAGCAAGGGCACCAAGCAGCCTGGTATCAATTGGAAGAGGTTTCTCATCATGCTCCATGAACTCTGCCTGATTAGATTGCCAGTCAAAGTGTAAGTATGAATGGAAGGATATTAGATAAAATAGTAAACAATATCCCAAACACAAAAATAAAACATCAACAAACCAAGTTTAGTAGGGTAGCCAGAATTTCAGGAGGAATATTTTGAGATGAGAAGGCTGTCTTGAGATTCCTGACTAATTGTTCCTGAGAAGATTCATTCATTTGAGCCCAACAACTTGCAAAACCAGCAGCGAAGAGTTCCCGTCCAACAGAAGGCTGCATATTTTCACAGTAAGAACAATAATTATGAACTGAAACTACCCATCTGAATCATTTATTTACCTGCAATTGTGCTAGTCTTGCACAAGTGCGCAGTGCTGGCATTGGAGATTCTCTTAGAAGTTCAATGCTAAAATGCCTCATCCACTCAGCCCAATCTTCTGTAGTGCTCCTCTGCGAAGCCTCTCCAGCAGTTCTTAATCGAACATCATTAACCTAAAAAAACCATAAACAAAGAGTATCAAAAAGAAAAACTCACAGAAGTCTCAAAAGGAACATTATTGTTTAATTAGTCGTCTGCAACATAAAAGTTGACAAGAAAGCCTAGAATTATTTGTCATTCTTCTTGGCATGACTACAAGATAAGTCTACGAGAGTGAAACTGCAGCAGTAAAACATCAGTTTGTTATATAAAACAAAAATGCACATTCCAATATCTTTATATATAAAAAAAAGAGAAGGATGAACCCAATGTCAAAAAAAATGGCAAACATAGATAAGCAAATAGTCATCAATAGGAAAGGTATCAAGTTTTATTAGAGTTTGATGCCAGTGTTGGACTACTAACAATTGCATAAAAGACAAAAAAAGGGTCAACTCAAACATACCAGAAAAAATTTACCAATCCAACCTGGTTCTGAAATGGGAATAGAGCTTCACCAGGACAAGTTCAAAACCAGGGATTTTTAAGTTTTTTTAATCTGAATAGCTGAAAACAGCTATCCACCTATCCCTCTCTTTCCTTCTCTCGGCTGCAAGGGTATCTCTTCTCCTCTCTCAACATCTTTTGCTGCTGCTGCTAATGAGAATAGTTTACTCTCTTGCCCGGCTCCGCTTCCATTGCTGCCTCATCCACGTCCATCCTCACTGCCGCCACCTCCTCAAGTTGTCACCACCGCCACCGTTTCCATCACCTACATAACCATAGACATCTCCTCCATTCCTCCCCTCCTCTCTCTTTCCCCTTGGTTTTGTATTGATAGGTAGGGAGGTGTATCATGTGTTGGCACGCCCCATGTACTGGGACCTGTGCCAATCTAACCATCAATCTATATGGGTCTCGGACCATAATTTATAAAACCTTGGCATAAAATCAAGGATTCAAATCTTGGTTGCACCAGTTGATACAGACCAGTATCTGGTGGTCTGACAGCCAACCAATACATGGACCAAATTATTTCACTCATCCAATTGAAAACCAAGTTTATCGCTTAACAAGCTTACAGTTTCAGACCAACCAAGTGGTAAACCGACAGGTAACAAACTATACCAGGCAGTAAGCCTACCACCCAGAACTAGTACTAGAGTCCCTTTTATATATTTTTCGTTCGTATATCCTGCCTCCTATAATCAGCACCAAAACAAACACTCTCTTCTTCCTTTCTTGGCGACCTCCTCCTCCACCCAACCGATGAGCTACAAGGACAGGGCAAACTGATCACATCATGCCACCACCATCATCAAGTGTATATCTCTTCAACCCCTCTCTTTGCCTTTAACAATTCAGCCATACCAGTGGGTACAACCTGTACCAACACATGGTACAGTGATGTATATCTAATATGCACTAATCTGGTTAAGAACCAATATCGGTGTTAGAAGAAGATTTAATCCATGCATATAATACTAGAGTGAACGAGAATTTATTTAGAATTTGTGCAAGAATCTGCAACCCAAACATGTACTTGTCTACCATTTTATGCACATAACATAATATATGTTAAATTCATGCAATCCCAGGGGCTATCTAAATTTTCAACATATACCACAAACCATGGTTCGTCTTACCAGTCCATACCAATATACCGACTAGATGTTGGTACGGTATGTACCGAGCTGTACCAAACCATACCGACATAAGGTACATAGAGGTGTACCGATGTACCGCTCGTATCAATCCCTTGTTGGACCGATACATACTGCCTATACCAAGCGGTATACTACGGCAAACCTTGCTACAAACAACATAACAACTTCTTCATAAAATTAAGATATATTTTATTTAAGACATAAAACTTAAGCAACTCAATAATTTACAAATAAGATGAAAGAATGAGTTACCAACAAAGACCCATAAATTTTAAAAAGAGAAGAAAAGCTTGCAATATGTAAAGTGAAAACATCTCTTCACCAGGTACTACAGGCTACTTTCCTTTGTTTTCCAAAAGACGAATAAAGACATGTAATAACTGAAATACATTTTTTAGGTAATTATCCAACAGCTGTATGGGAAATTTGACTTGGACGATGCTACATGATTGAAGGCATGTAACTGAAATCCTTTTAGGTCAAAGATGAGCTACGAAGTCATGCCCCAAGAAAGCATAAAAACAAGTTATAAGGCAAAACTTGCTATCAATTAACCAGCCTTCAAGTAATTTGCCTAAATTTGTGTTGTTAAGAATGAAGCTTTCCTGGCTATCCTAAGTCAGAAGATTGACAGGTGGTTGAAATTCTGAAAAGCACTCGCTTAAATGTCCATGGAATCTTGGCTCCATAACCAGCTTACCCCAAATTCAGAAGAGTTTAGTGACTGACCATTGAGAGTAAGCTAGTTGCCTATATAAGCTACAACATATACATGTTCAAATTTCAACTAGAAAAAAACCTGAAATGATGATTCCAAACATAATTTTAACTCAGCTTGAAAAGGTGAAGAGTACTTGATGGTTTCTTGGTTGCCTATGCAGTTCATTCCCTTCTTCATAAGGATCACTCTCAATATCGTTGAGGGGATCACTGATGACCTCAGCTGGCACATTTTGAGACAATTTTTGTACAGATAAACTATCTAAAATAGGAGGCTCACGTCTCTTTAAACGCCTTTTGATCTCATCGAAGTCCCTATGCTGTAAAAACAAGAGACAATGATTAAAATAGTCTAACTCAAAATCTTTATTAAAATAATGCAAGGAACAAACAGAGACCCTCAAATGATGCTTTGAAAGCAGTTTGTCTATCATTCGAATATATTTAGTGAAGTCCTCTCCAAGAGCATATGCAAGGCAACAGAGAGCATCGGCAGCATCCCTTCGTAACTCATCATTGTTCCTGATAAAACATTCATTATAAGGAAACAAATAGATGTTCCTCTATGCAGTAACAAGTGAGCAAACATTAAATTGTGCACATGCATATAAACAAAATAAGCTACATAGTTAGATATAAGGTTCATAGTTGGTAAAGGACAGATGAATATGACTCAGTTTTCAACCAAACCTCAATGAAGACTTTCATTTTGAAATAAGTGACAAAAAAAGAACCAAAATGGTATGCCATAAATTCATAATAACATAGTGAAATTGTCTATCTAGAACAAAAACTTAGACTAGAATCACCACCAAAAAGGAAAAAAGATCTTAATAATAACTTATTTTAAAACGAGAAAGACAAGAACAAGCTAGTTTCAATGAAGATGTTACTAGTTACAGGTGCCCTGCAAGCCAATCACATGGGTGATGACACGTGTAATACGTTACATAATCTCTTTTAATTATTATTATTATTATGACATTTTCTCACTTTATATTGGATGATGAATATATTGTGATTTTCTTGGATCTGTGCAATGGGAATTGAATCATGATAAGATCATGACAACGAAATCAATTCGCTTTTAAACACAGACCCTAAATATTCTCGGTCATAGGTTACTCGAGAGGGACATCGAGATAACCGAATAGACCGATGTGCTATATACCCGTTCATATGATGGAGGCAGCTGATCTCATAGCTACTTGTGTGGGGACACTACGGATATAGTGCAAGTACTCATTAAAGAATGAGTTCATTGAATGATCCGCTTACAGAATGTTAAATGGTTAATGATACCTCATCGTCATATAGCGATTTTATAGTCCTAGTTGTGTATTTGATCCTTAGACTAGAGACACCAATGATGCCTTATTTGAGTACTTCATTCTTTGATACCGAACTTATAGGTCTAGAAGTTTCGGATCTAGTACAGAGTACAAATGGTCATTGGGAATGACAGAACCTTACGAAAGCAATTGGGTTTCAATAGAGGATCATCCACTCTCGGTATCATGAGAATAATATCCCGTGTGTTCTCACTCAAGCAAATCATTAGCCAGGGTCAATCGGATCATGATGAATCCAATAAGCGTGAGATTCGGATTGAGAGAGTTCCTCATGAAAATCTGATTAGAGTGAGACTCGGATGGATTCTGCATGGGTCTGACAACACCATGCCCAATATACGATCTCTGTGATATTAAATGGATGAGCGATTATAGATACATGATAACTGAGGGCAGATAGGTCCAATAGATTAGATCCTCCTGTACCGTTTGGGGATTATGGCGTAGTAACTCAATACGTCTATAGACGATGAGTTGAGTGAATTATTATAGGGATAATAATTTACTACGTCAGAAGAAGTTCTAACATATGCAACTCACAGCCAGCTCGATATTGGACTTAGAGGGTCACACACATATAGTGAACAACATAACGAATAGAGAATTGGATATGGAATATTCGATAAGCCTCTATTTTAATGGATCCATGGGAGAAACCTAATAGAGCTTAGAGTGGTTATTGGATGGAGATCCAATATCCATTAAGCTAGTGATTATTGGATGAAGATCCAATACCCACAAAGAAGGATCCATTAGGGTTAGTTAAAATAGGCTCTCTATAAATAGGTATTGAGACTAAAAGGGTCATATACTGGACCCCTATTGCCACCACCCTCCTCATCTCCTCCCTCCTTCCACCAACCAACTGCCCCCTCTCTAGTGCGAGAGGACAGCAAGAGGGACCAATCCCTCCTTGTGTGCTGCTATGTGGTGGTGCGTTACCACGAGGAAAGAACATGCTGCGCGAGGAGGTGCGTCGTTGTTGCGTCCATCGTGTGGATCACTGCTAGAGAGGAGTTTGCGAGAGCTCCTTTATCCATGGACTAGGATCTACGATCTTAGGGGATATACGAGTTCCCTAGGTGAGAACGTCTCATATCCTTTATGCAGTTTTCGATTTCACGAGTTTTACACTCTCGGTCTTCGAACGATGATTCGATAAGATTGTTTTGAGAAACTAATTTTTATTTTTCTTTCCGCTATGCATGTGATTTCCAACAGATGTTACTCATCCTTGAACTACACGAAAAAATTAGTTTATAAGAAGACGAGGTAATCCAATTCCAAGCTCACTGAGATCTTCTCAAGTCCATTCTACATGTCCCTAACATATAATACCTTTGTATGTGTTCGTTCACCAATCTAATTTTTGCCATAAATGGTATAGAACATGGTTTAAAAAACCTCCCAGATCAGTGCATAGAAGAGAGTAAAATACCTATCCAATGAAGAATTAAGACGTGGACCAATCAATTTCAAGAAATTTGAGTCCAAATTAGGGTTACCGCCTTGTAAACCTATAAATTAAGTGGTAAGCCCATCACAGTTTGTTTTTTTTCAATCTTACGGTTGTTGGATTTTTAACGATCTAATCTCTTTCTCTTTCTTATCTATCTCTCTCACTCAAATATTCTCACTTTCACCTAAATTTAGAAGAAGTCCTTACTTCAGATCCTGTTGCCCGCCGTCTCCATCCAGCTAGTACTTCTCTTCTTCATCCACCTCATTTTTTCCCTTCGCTCCGGCTCACCGTCTCTAGCTATCCTCCTTTTCCTCATCTCCTCTTCTTCTCATCAACTTTTTTTGTGTCAACACTGACATGCTGCATCTCCATATGGGACCAGTACCAAAAATTTTAAACAATGTAGAAGATTAAATCATATTTTATTCATTACTGACTAAAAATGTAGCAAAATCAAGGCTAATCAATGTTTAAAGATTGGCCCATAAACAATTCGACGAGAACCAATCTATCTAACCCAATCTAATCAGCTACCAACCAATACTGACAGAGTGCAGTGCATACCACTCGAAGATCGATATTAATATCAGATTCTAATCCTTGCTCAAGAACCTGGAGAAGAGTATCAGACTAATGATTTGTGTCTCGATTAGAATGCTCCCTACCAAGTTGGTTTATTGGCCCAACATGAAATAAAACAAGAACCTTTTGCCTATATCTACTTCCACAGTATGCATATCTTTCTAGACACTACCTCACTGAATGGTTGGTTACACCAGGTACCTATATACATCGAGCAATCTCGGTATGCTACCACTTGGTTTCACAGGTTTGCTGCTCGGTATTTGATGCCCAACCAATTTTTCCCCTCTTTATCACCTAATTATATCATTCTTTTTCTTCTCCATTGGCAAGCATCTTTCAACCATTCTACACTATTCTTAATATTTCTTATCCAAATTACTCCCATTTTGCATCAATTTCTCAAATAATTGGATTGGAAAGCCTTTCTAACTTGCTACTACATGGATTTTTTGAAAATAAACTTAGTTTTTCTCCCAATCAAGGTAAGTCTGCATCCTAACACCATAGTCAGTACCTTTTCTGACTCAATTGCAGATTTTAGCTATTAAAACAAAATTTCTAATTTCGAACTTCTATTACTGTCCAATTAAAATCTACAAGAATTTTGTGTAAAATTTTCAACATAAGCTAGATCCAGATAGATTAAACCTAAATAAGTGCAAATATATAATAATTTTTTAATGATATTGGCACTTATTTGTATGAAGCAACAAAGTATCAATCCAACATGCTAGGATGCTGATCATTTGAAGCAACACCATCATTGGCAATAAATCCACAGAGAATACTTTGGTTGCCAGAAGCAGTATTTGGCAGATTGATTGCTCGACAAGAACAAATGTACAAAGGTCTCTCAAGAAATCAGAGAAACTTTTGAGACAATTGAATGGCTCAAATGTCTTAAGATTCTAGTGATAAGCACAGAAGGAGGATGTAGACAGGTGAGAATCTAAGCTGCTCGTTTATGATAAGTTCAAGGGTCAGGGGACAATTTTGTGGACCTCAAGCTTGACATTGATATTGATACATCATTGGACCACTTTGCATTCACAAGGAGTACATGAGACAGATACAACAATTTGGTCCATCGAATTTTGAACATGGAAGTGAAAATGTGATACCTATGGTGTCATCCATTTCAGTTTAGCAGGTTTATGTTATGAGGATGCTCAATGATGGTGATGTTCATGAGCTAGGTATGTTACTAGTATGTGATAGACCAAAGCAGTATTCATGAGCTAAGGAGTGATCTCATAAGGCGACCAGCCCTTCTCAACCCTAAGGTACTACGGTTTACTGAGCTCTTGCGCTAAGTCAGAGCTTGACATTGTTGTTCTTGATCAGATGACATTCCTCCATTGGAACATCAAACAGATGATATTGTTGTTCTTGATCAGATAACATTCCTCCTTTGGGATGTCAAACAGGCTAGGACTGATGACTTCTATACCAAAGAGGACAGATTGCTTGAGCTGAGAGCATAGAGAGTTCTTGAGCAGTATCAACATACCCACCTCAGTGCCAAACAGACCAGCACTGATGACTCATACGCTAAAGAAAAAAAACATGAAATAATTCCAATTGCATCCCTCCACATGCAACTCTAGAAACATTACCAATTAATGGTGTCCATCATTCAAAAGCATGGCCCTGGTGTAAACCTAAAAATATCTTAATGTAAATTCAACAAACGGACTGAGACTTTCAAGGAGCAACAAGTTCCATATGATGTGAGCCTCATGCGAGTATTGGTCCCACACCACCAGGATAAAGGTCATAAAATTCATAGTGTGTTGTAACATAAAGATCATCTTCCACAAGCCTGTTAATATGTTATACAGGATTCAGGATGCACAGTGCCATACTAAGGTATGGTGGAAATATGGTGGATGAGATTTGCAAATATTACATAGTCTAGGTGATGACTAAAAAATGACACTATATAAACAGAAATTGCTACATTACTAAAATACATGTGTTTGTCTTTTTTAACACCATGTGTGACCCATGGACTTAATGATCAAAGACATTGGCGACATCCCACTGGTAAGGAGAACCATGGCAAAGATTTAAGAGATTCACAAGGGAAAGGTGCTTACGACCTAGTGTCCCTCAATTTCCCACTAAGAAAATCTCCTTGAACTGCATCCAAAAAAGAAAGACCAGATTCAAGGCTATGTCAACATCGAGTGACTAGGGAAAGTCCCATTTTGCCAACTCAACTGGTGGGAAGACAAAGAAACACATTTTGTCAACAATGACCAGCATTTCAAGCAGGAGGATGAGACTTCCTTCCCATCTAAAATACCAGATCTTCATAAAATCCACAATAATGACATTGTGGGGGATAGTTATATGTCTACCAATAATGGTGGCGAGGGCCAAAAGTCTTGCATACTCAATATGTAAAAACAAAAAGGTGGAATGCAGATGGATGAACAATATTTTACCATGCCATTCTACTAGATGATTATGATGACTAATCATCACCAAATTAGTTTATTGCTAACACTCATAGATGAGAGAGTTTGATCTGATACCGAGTCTGACAAATTCCTCATGGTTGTAACATTTCTACCAATAAAAATTTCATGTATCACAAAAAATTGTTAATAATTTATCTCGTTTTTTTTAATCCAAGGCATCATATGACACAATAATAATATAGTAATGAAGTTCTGTTCTTCAACTGTTATTATGATCATGCAACTCCACCCTAGTACCATATCATCAGTCGCAGGAATGATACATGCCCCATTAATACCAGCATAACAACCACCACCATAATTACACTCGTTGATGCCTCTTGCTAATTTGAAACAACAGTAGCACCCTGTATATCAGAGTCAAATGATATAGGAACAATATTATGCATAAGTTCTTCAAAGTACAATACTGATCTCCAACCAACTTACACAGCAGACCAAGACCCACCTCCGGCATATGAAATTTCTGTGTTCACAAGTTTTTAAATCATATATTTTAATTATATAATGTAGTAACTCCATACATTTTCATAAGCTTTTTCCACGTGTTGTTGACATATGGTTTATGAAACTTATTTTGACACATTATTGAGGTAAAAAACTAGAAAAGTCGCAATAGAGGTTTATTGGGCCTAGAACCGGGACTAAATGATTCAACCAGTATTTGCAGTTGGGGCGGCTTGGTATGGTATGACCAGTATTTACCAGTTCAACTGGCTGTCGAGGCTTGGATGAGGGCAATTTTGGCTGGTTCAAGTCAGGTACAGGTGTCTCTAGCGAAATTAAGGGCATACCCATAGTGGTTCGATTTGGGTCAAATCACCCAATCCGACTCTTGTGGACTGGTAGGGGGTGTTTACAGGCACCCTACTTGCTCTCCTCTTTCACTTTCACTCGTTCTCTTTCTCTAACTCATTCTGAACCTGATTCTCTTGATTTCTTGGGTAAAAGGCTTAATTCTTCTCTAATTGCCTTGAAAAACAATTAGTGAAGGTCAATTGACATTCAAAGAGGGGTCAAATCTCAAGATCCGATCATGATTGTCTTCAAATCGACGTAATCTGAAACCTAATCTTTAATTTAATTTCATGTAATTAGAGCTAACTAGAATCTTTTCCTTCCACCTAGACCCAATTAACAGGTAATTAAGGACAATTAGGGCATTATTTTAATGAAATTCTCAATGGAATAAGATTTTATTCTTCCATTTCGATGTAACTAAAGTTTAATTACAGCAAATTAGGGTTTTTTTCTCCAATACAGATCGACTTAAGGGCAAATTAGGTGCAATTTAGGATTAACTGCAGCATGTTTATTCTTGGTTTATTATGAAATTTTACGTGGATTAAGGGTTCATTATTCCATTTACATGTAATTAAATGTTAATCAGACTTAATTTAGGGCTAATTACAAAAAGGAAGAAATTAGGCTAAAATATGGTTTTTCAGATTTTCAAGAATAATTTATTGTTTTTCCAGAAATATGATATGTACCGGTTTATCAACACCTGCTACACCGGCTTGGATGGGCACTTTAACGATGGCATTGGTATCTAAGACGGCGGACCTTACATTCAACCTACAACTGGTGACAACATGGACTTTCTTCAACACGAGGGAGTTGGAATTGTAACCAAAATCATTGTCCTCTCCCAATGACATGGGCACAAAATTTCGGTATGATGGCAAGAGCCACCGTATTGCTCAAAGATGCTCGATAAGTCATTATTGTAGTTAAAAATGAATTTTGTGATTTATTCATTTTAAATAGATAGTTCCTTCTATTGTTTTAAAAGCTTTAACTTGAACACACTATAGGAAAAGACCAACATATGTTCAACACCTCTAAGTAATGAAAATTTTCATATTTGATAATAACATCAAAAGTACATAAGATATTGTGAATCCAACAAAAGTTCATTGCGTCAAGTACACTGTTAAAATCCAACAAAAACTAGTGTGAATCATATCTTACCCATCCAGAACTAAAATCAAGTGATGCACCAGAGATGAAACATGACCGCTGACCTGAATCAAGGAAATGTAAAAAGGATGAGTACCTTGATATCACTTAAAAACCATAACAGAAGTGCTTTTCCAAATCCTTCTAGACATTTTAGAACATATCAAGTTTGCCCATTGTAAGACCAACTAACCTGCACCCGAGGAATGAGCTTGGTCACAGTGTTTATGGCACGACGTCTTACATCAACAGAAGCCTCAACTTTAAACAAGCGAATAAGGGAAGGAAGAAGTAAGTGCATGCGTTCATCCAAAGTTCCTGAAAATATCAACAGAAACATATGAACTAGGCCTGAGTACTACTAGAGTAGAAAATAGAAACAAACAAGAAAAGTCGGTTCATTGCACAAACCACCAAATACTTCAACAGTATGCAAAATATCAGTGACATAGCTGAAGTCATTGCAGCGTTCAGCATCGTTCAGGACTTGTATACAACACGGAAGAATTATCGACAGATATGTTCTGAATTCATCATTTAATGCCAAGCAAAGCTGCTCCACAAGATGTAAAACCTGGAGGAGGAAAAGGTAACTCAAGAATTTGCTATATTTATATAAAATTGTAGAAAACAAAAAACTTCTTAGTGATCATTATATTTATAATGTACATGTTGTGGTACAAACACAAACGAAATGTTCTCGAGATCAAATACTCGATGAATTGATACAGTTTTGCCATTGGTCCACCTCATTGAATCTATGGAGGCTTTGCTGAGGCAAGGTGCAAAAGTCATTCCCCAGTGCCCTTCATGCCTAGACATGCCTTTGAATGAAATAAACACAAGAACTTTACATATGGCCTCTACAGTTTGTTGGATAGAGAGAGAGATGTAAGGACAGTCCGCTTTTAAATGGAAGTATAAAAATGGTGTAGTAAATTGGTCGAATTGCCCATTGTTTGCTTTGGGCCAAACATAAGTATGACCAAAATCTCACGTAGGACCAGGCAAACATCTGCTTGGTACTCTAAGCCATGAATCCTGTCAAAAGTATTGCAGTTGTCACTATTCAAATGAAAACTATGAACACTCACAAACAGAAGTGTAATAGCAGTATTGATGTGGAAACTAGATCTTACAGAAAACCAGCAATAACATTTTTAAATAACTGATGGCCCCAAGAGTAACCACTAGTGAAGTGCCCTGATGTGTGTTCAACAAAAATGGTACGAAAATGTGGAGTTCAATGAAAATGGTAAATGTGGAGCAACCTTAGCAGTTATGTGTTAATAGTATTCTGCTGGGTAAGACAAACGTTGGTTATTCCAGACAAATTTAAAAATTGGTACCACTACTTATTACACCAAAATGTGGTGCATTTTAGTACACCAATAAGAAAAATACTTTCTCTCTTTATATGTTGGTATGAAGAATACACCAGCATACCAATACAGTATCTGACAAATATACGACCATTAAAGTATGGTATATATATGTATACACCGCAATACTTGACAGCATGATTCCAAGTAGAACAAAAAGAACTTTTAACAGTCAAACAACAGCATTCTATAGCAAACCACTATTCAAGGTCGCAGATACAGTTGAACATTTAAAAAGTATGCAAATGATGCTTAAAATCAAAGAAAATAAAATTAATCAAAAAATAGGTTGCAAAGATGTTATTCTTACTGGTGAACCTTGCACAGGTCGGTTGGATCCAGGTAAAGCAAAGGAAGAAGCCCATAGTTCGGAAATGAGGGAGAACAACTCTGGTAAGTACTTGCGTATGTGCTGCATTGATTTTGGCAACCGCATCAGCTCTGGAAAATCAGAAATAACATGTGTAGGATAAAAATCATAACCAGATTATTTCCACACCTGGCGTACAATAGATACCAATGTTCCAAGCTTCCAAGTAATAAATTCTTTCAATCCACAATCTTCACATGTGCGAATGGCATGGAAAAGATCAGGAAGAACCTACAGATACAAGATTAACTAATCAAGAAACTAGTAAAGAAACTTAAAGCACAGTAAAAATAATTTGGTGGAACATTAGTGTGGGAAAATCTCACGTTAACTTTTTGGTACTAGAAATTTTAATTGATATCCAGGAATTTTCAGAGCAACAAGCTTTTATTGACCAAACAATAAATTTCCAAGTTCACAGTAAAACTAACAAAAGTAGTTTGAATAACACCAAATATGGAAAAAAAACATCACACTGATTTTTATGACTTCTCATGGATCCTTCAGAGAAGCATAAAAAACCACAAAAAAAAACCTAGGATCAGGGTTTAGGGTCAATATTGCCTTAGTATCATAATACCAGAAAAATGTTGCAATCATTGGAGAAAACAATGAGGTCAGCAAGAGTCAAACAATTTGCAAATTTTCAATATTGTCTTACATCTGCTACTGGATCTAATCTCTATTTCAAGAAGCCCATATAATCCAGTTTCAAGAAAAGCTATGTTGGATTAGGTAGACATTAGAACTGAATATGGATACATTTCCAACTAACCAATACACCAAGGAGACAATTTGAACAACACATAGGAGAAGAATGACTAAATACTATGACGGTTTTGTTGTTATGTTGTGAGAATTTAAATGCCAAAATGTATGCCCATAAGAAGCTGCAGACTCATAGTTAGAATCAGATGATGGTCCTTTCCTTGCTAACCATAGAGGTATAACAAAGAAGATAAGAAGATCTACCTATATAGTCAAGGTTTTAAAGATAGGCTGCAGTGAATATGGTCCAGCTTTTACAAGTCCAACAATTGACCACTATGTGAACCGGCAAATTTCACCCATTCTGACCCCACCAAGAGTAAGTTGACCAGTATCCAGCCGTAATTGGCATAGTACCACTACCAGTCCGATCTGTAAGGGCATCAATTGATATCAATACCAGACCGAGATTTTAGTCCATGAATATTGTTAAATCTTTGGATACTGGTATGGTATAATAGAAGAACCTAATAAGCATCAGATCGCAGACACAAACATATGCTCAACACAATTTACAGGCATAAGAATTCTACAAGAGGCAAGAGACCGTGTGACACAAATGCAAAGTCTATAGCAATGTCTGCACATATGGTGCCTCGACCACCAACCACGAGGTCTAAGACTCCGAGGTTCGTAGAGATAGTGGCAACATCAACAAGAGTGCCTCAACCGATGATGATGCTGATGGTGGCCAATCGATTATTCCGTCTACTCATTCTTAAGATGGGGCATGGATGGGGGAGCAACATTTTACGATATAGAATAAGTGTTCCTACTATTGTTTATGTTATTTTTTGTTTAATTAGCAGTTGAGCCATTTTATAGTTTTACCAAGGTCTTCCATTTCGAATAATACTGGCCATATCGGACGGTACGTATCGGTCCGCCAGCAGACCGGTACACATATATATATAAAAAGGCGATGTCGGCCCGCATGGGGAGAAGAGAGGTGATGTTGCAGATTTTTTTTTTTTAACTCTCTCTCACACACACACACACAATGTCGGCCCGCATGGGGAGAAGTGAGGTGATGTTGCAGATTTTCAAGAAACAAAGGACAAGCCTCAACATCTCGCAAAAGAGAACAACTTACAACCAATTCAGCAAACACTCAGTGTGCAAAGAGAGAAAAGAGAGGAAGGAAAAATAAAGACTTTAGAAGGCAAAAGAGCAATCACAAGGACGCAAACAGTCGCTCAACCGGGTGTCGGGGATGTAAGACAAGTCCACGTAGGCTTTATGAAGTGTATCCAAATAACGCCCAACACTACCCTAAAGCCCCATCCAACCCTGTGCCACCTAGGTGGTTCTAGGGTGCTAAGATGGCTGACGTTTCATATCGCACCGTAGCTAGTTTTAAACAAGTCATGGCATGTGCAAACAAGTCATGGTAGTTTTAAATAGTGATCGCTAGTATAGCGAGCGATCACTGTGCAGTTTCGCAAACTGCTTCTGCTTATAGTAACTAAGCAAAAACCAAAAAAGCAAGGTAAAACACACTACCAAAAACAACTGTACAAGCAAACATAAATGACAAATAGTCCGTTGACGAAGGTGTTGCAGGCACGTGATAACCATCCATGACAAAACAGGAACTTTTTTTTTCAATTACTTCAAGAGAAGGTAAATCTAGTCAAGATTGCATCGCATCAGATTATTTCTCTCTACTTCCTTTTACTATATATGCTTTCATTTTCTGCGGTGCCATTAACATGCGGAAGGCATTGCCAAGCCTTGGAAAGGCATGAGACGCACTTTCCATTATAGTGACCAATCACCAAGTGAGGATGCTGCCAAAACATAGTTCCTCGCCCAAAAGAATAGTTTATGTCACAATATAAACATGAAGGAAACATGGATGGTCTAGCATGAGTATATAAAGAATCCCATAATGTTTTACATGTTATAAAGGCCGCCCCCCCTCGAATTCATTTTCCTTACCTCCAAACTGAGGTACTTTGGTCTTCCAAGCCTGCCTTTTTGACACTTCATTATGAAATAATTTCAATATATCCTGTCTAATGTTGCTAAGTGTACCATTTTTTTTTCTGAGTCCAAAACTGTGTCAGACTTGTATTACCAAATAGAAGATTCAAAGTTTTACATTCTTCATAATTTTACTACAGTATCAATCCCAAGTTCTGATCAAAATCCTGTGACAATGCTTGATGAATCTTAGTAGCCAAGAAGGATCTACCAATGTACAATTATTACTTATTGGTTAATGTTGAACAGACATCAACTCAAGGATCTAGATTGACGTGCTAATGAAAGAAAATCCGTCTACAATAAATTATTCGTCCTTGAATAGGACAGAAAAGGGCCCAACCCCATTTCCTAAAGTAACAAGATTCCATATATTGAGACTCCTCAAATCAGAACACAATTGTTTAATTCGCTACAATTAAGATGAAAGGTAATGCATATCATGCAATAAAAGAAACTAAACTTGAAGTGACAGTTTACAAAAAGGAATGACTCACACATAAAGGGTATAAAGGCAAATCGATTATCTTACCTTTGGTAAGTACGGAACACAGCCAAGGCCCATCGACTAGTTTCAGAAGTTAAAGAAACAAGATAAGATTATGATGTACATTGAAACAAAAACTGAAGAAAATAGAAAGATATGGAGTTCAGAAATCATACCTTGAAAATGAACAGAATAGAACCCACCACCTTTTGGTGATAACTTGAGAGAGAGGGATCTCGAAGGATTCTCATAAGAGAGCTAATAGCAATCTACATAGGAGAATCAACTTTAACTAGTAAAAGGGAATAGACAAGACAAACGCACAATATAAACTTTACCTGCGAATAATAATCCTCTGGTGTGACAAAAGTTGGCCAAATTTCTGTAGGTAACTCTTCCATAGAGACGATATGTTGACCAGCCTCGCTTGCTGCACGATTAACTTCACCATGGGATCCAGGTAAACGGTGCTGATTACACTTATGTATATGAGGATCTAAAGCACCCATAATTCCTAAAACCTGAGAAGAAAAAGAAGCATAATTGTCAACTTAGAAACAGAAACTACATTAACATTAACATGAATACGGAGCACACACCTTCAGTACTTCTCGTCTAGTTGACCATGCCAATTCGCCATTTAATAATTTCAAGAGTAAACCAAGCAACTGGGGATACTCATTGTATGGAGAAATAACATATCTAGAATGCAGGACAATGGTTATTTATTTCAGAAATATCCAAAATAAGACTAGCAAATCCAAGCCAAGCATACAAAGGAAAAAGGCTCAAAAAATTGATATGCAGTAGATGACCAAACAGTAATTTTTATCATTATACTGCAAAGAACTTGCTAAAACACAACTCCATCCACATTAATATTAAAAAAAGGAGCAGTTCCATCAACTAACAACTGATGATAGACCTAGATTCGACCTGGAAGGACAAGTTCAAAAGAAGAAAAGCAAAAAAAAGACAAAAGATGAACATAGTGGGAAAAAAGGGCACCAACATGGTTCAACTACTAGAGCTTGGGAAACAATATATAAATATGGATTTCTGACAAGACCAACCTACCCACTAATAGAAGATAGAATCATCTTATCTACAAGTGAATCAGATGAGACTACAAACTTTTACTTTCCTTTACGTTCGAGACTTTTTGGATGTGGTAAATAATGTTTTTAAATCTAAATTCAACAGATCACATTTGTAATATTTTTTATGTGTTACACTGTCATGTTATTCATATGTAAACAAAATGATCATACTAATATACATATTGCACTACTGAGGAGATCAAACTAGACTAATGGATATACAATGCGTCAACTGACCCTCCATAAGAATTTCATTTACCTTCATACAGCATAGCATTAATCAAGAAAATTATTCCATAGAGAGATACTGCAATAATAAGAATGAGCACTGCACGAAGTTCATTATAGATAGAGGAAAGACTACAAGATGATGAGCCAAGAAAAATATCCTAAAAGAAGCAAGATAGTACTAAATGTAAAAAACAAAGATAGATGGGGAAGAGAACAGAGAATACAACATGTATAATCAAAATACAAAATCAATAACTCCATAAAACCTTACAAAAGAAGGCTATGAAATAATCCAAGTGCGAATTATCATTGACTTGAAACTTTTGCTATGTTATGTAAACCAAACTTGGAACTTCTCAAGAAGTTAGAAGATCATAATAACAGTAGTATAAACGTCTAGTCATTACCAAACTGTAAAAGAAATAAGAAACATAAGTTGGACCAAAGAGAATAAACTTCTGGGGGGGCACAGGCGGGCAAAGGGTAAGTGGCGAAGGTAGGATTCGAACCCACAAGTGAACGATTAATAAACTTGTTTTACCTCTATCAACAATACACTGAACAATTTAACTAAAAATTTGTACAACAGCACCTAACTGAAGTCGAAGTGTATCTCTTTCAGACAAAAATATAGAACTTTACTTGCAAAAGAATGACCATAATAAGTGGATATGGTAAACAAAATTAACACTGGAAAACAAGAATTTAGTATAAACTACAGCTGCTAACAGAGTAAAAAATCATCAGGATTTAGTGAAATAAACATGATCATATTCAACTTTTATAATTGACCATAAAAGCTAAGAAATCTAAATCAGAAGGAATAGAATAAGCAAGAATATTATGCTAACATAGATTAATAAAAATTGATGATGTAAATATCTCAGACATTCATAGTCAAAATTTGAAAAGTCAAGTTATTATCTTTTGCAAGCAAACTAGTCCTTAACTATCATAACTAAGCATTCCTAGGTAAATGTCATAACCTGCTCTTTTACAAGTACTTATATGAATAATGGCCTCTATTACATAATGAATTTGTAATAGGATCCTCCCCCCCAATTTGGAGAAGGCGTCCTCTGCATTGAGCAAGCCCTTAAGGCATCCTAAGTTTTCACTTGGCTAGATATGCAATGTATGATTCATGTCAAAATGGAACCAATTCCTCAAATATTCTGATTCCCCTCTATAATCACACATATTCTTAACTGTTCAAAATGATTTTTCAGATGATGCAAAATTAGATTCATGTCAAACACCTGAATGGATCCATTTCCTCTGATATTTTGATTCCCCTCTGTAACCTCATGTATCCTCAACTGTTCAACAATGGTCTCTCAAATTCTCTTAAGAAGACCTCATTACGGACCAATTCAATGACCACCCTCAGAGACCCAGTTAGTTCACTTATTCCACCCAAAGAGTATGATTCCTTATTGTGGAGTTGGAGCTCATCCACCTCCTGCTCCATCAAGTCTTTGGTGGATGACTGCCCATACTCAAAATACATATGGAACAGCATTTGGTTTCCAATCCTAAGTGCAATAAGTGGTCAGCTATCAGAAACAGGGTATATTCAAGACACTATTTCTTCTCTCAAAAGGTTGGATCCAAGATGGATCCTGCCCATCACAGTGCACTTCATCTAGGGTATTGATCTATACTCTTCTATTCCTACACTGCCTTGGAGATATGGAAGTTCTTAAGTTCAACTCTCAACCCCATTAGGACCTTTCCTGTCTCAATCTCATCTTTATGAAACATGTGGAATGCTTCTTTTCCTCACCAAATAGAGAACATTTCAGGGCATGATTGCACCTTTTTTTATTTCTTGAATAAACATTTTGAAAGAAACAGCCTCCTTTTCTTTCTTGGTCTTGCCTGAGAATCCAATAGCATATTCATTTATACACTTGCCAGAATGAAACATTTTGGGAAATGCCTCCAATCTCCTCCATGCCAGATTTTGATACACCATGTCCTTTCTCTTACAATATCTTATGTAGTAGAAGCAACTCATTTAGCAATCTTACTTGCTTTTCATGTAACTTCTTTTTTATTTTCTTGCTCCCTAGTTTCTCTACTTCTGTAAATTTTTTTAAATGAAATAAGTCTACAGCATTGATGCAATTACAGTAAATGGTTACCTAAAAAAATCTGCCACTAAAGTGAGCATGGACCATCTGGACATAAGAACCTATAAAAGATACTACCAGCTCAACATGATGAATTCTGAAACAGATATATGATCAGTCAATACAGCCTTATGTACCGATATAACATGAATTTTCCAAGTTCCACCAGTATCAACCCAACCATACTTGTCATTTACACAAGATGAGGAAAACCATATGCTAACAACTATTTGTTTTCTAAAAGGTCTTCTGACAAGGATTTTATAACCCTCAGTATTCTGTACAATGCAAAGATGAGTTCACATCCTTTTCTTTTTTTATTTTTTCATTCATCATTTTTATCGCATCAAGAGTTTGCAGATTATTCCTTATGTACATTTTCCCTTATCAGCTCTTGCTGAATTCTATATCTAAACATCAACTTAATAACAGAATTTGGCCCATTTCCCAGCCAATCCTTCCTTTAATTTCATTTTGCTCTTCAAACACCTCTTTATTCTTCACTCATTATTCTTCATCCTCTTCGCTTTTCCATACACCTCTTTCATTCTTCTTACCTCTTCTTCAGCTCTCTAGTTTCATTATCTCCTATTTGATTTCCTTAATTCCTTCTATTTCCTAATAGTCTCTTTTTTTTTCCCATTTGTACAATGAGCTAGTAATATCCATTAGTCAACTACTGCATCAGCTATAAAACCCATTGGGATATTATAGTGAATTTGTAATCAATACAATAGATACCTGGCAACTGAAATACTCAGGGCCCTGGAACGCTGCCCCATATATCACTTTGTTCGTAGTGAATAGATGGTAGGATTAGTTGACATCAGGCCAGAAAGCTCTAAAAATATGACATTTTTGCATTTCTAATCATTTTGTTGCTTTGAACTATTAATCAATAAAGTTTCAACTTTCAAGTAGGGTTGTCATAAAATTGATTGATAATATTTCTACCTCTATGTCAGTTGGATTGAATAATATATCATACTGGATACTCATCTTGGTGATGTGCAAAAAGGCAGTCCACAAATCTATGTACAAAAGTAAAATGGATAGGAATGCAGAATTCAAAACCTATAAACAGGCACAAAAAGGAAATTACACAACCAAAGAAAAAAACAAAAAATATGCTTCCGAAATTCATTTGGTCAGAGGGTATATAAAAAAATAACAAAACATGAGGAAGAACATAAAAGAATCAAAGCAACATGACCGAAGATAATGATCAAAACCCTTAAACTGAAAAACAGCACTGCAAGCAACATACCCTGTGCTTTGTACAACTTGACCCAGAGTTGCAACAGCTACTTCCCGTTTATTGGCAGAAGCTCCATCCAAGAGGGCTTCAACAATAAGAGGCATTAACTCAGGAAGATATTGCCTCATTGTGAAGCCGCCCTATTACAGAATCAGCAAAATACAAGATAAGTGGATATTTAGAATTATAATGCACATAGGACCAAATTTGCACCATGCAGAAGACTATGGTACACTAAGCAAAAGAAGATTTCAAGAGCAAGATAAATATAAAATAGGGAAGATAGACAGAAGATACAAATGATGTACACAAATTGGTTAAGCACATCATTAATAATAAACAGGGGGCTCTGTTCAAAAGAAACTGACAATTGAAAAAATAAATTATGAAAAAACAGAGATAGGGTTCAGAATCAAGCGCATACAGTAAAACATGTTACAAGGCAACATAAGTTTTTAACCTTTGGACAGACTTAATAATCTTTGCTGTATCACAGAGCAAAAGTCTGTCAAATTTTATTTGCTTCACAATGTTAAACATTTCAATAAGTTAATAGGATTTCTTAACAACCTTAAATTAATAAATGAATCTTTTTTTATTGTTCAACATCTTTTTTCCAGAGAGTTGTTGCCCTTTATCTTCACAGAAAAGTTATCGAGGATAAAAGTATAATAAAAGAATAATACCAATACACTAGAAGTGTGATACTGACAAGTAGCAGACCATATGGACTGTCGGACCAGTGATAGTACTCTGACCTTTTATCATCAGGAAACATTCTCCGTAGCTAAGCAGTGTGATGTAGTATCATCTTCCATCACTGATAAGCAATTACAATGGTAAAATCCTATATGTTTGTCTACTTAATAAATAGAAACAAAGATCCTGACTAGTTAAAGAAAAAGGCAAGCAGTACCTACTACTTATACTTGATGTCATATCTTTTACAGTTACGAATATAGATCACAAATGTTATAACCATACAAGCAATCTAGAAGATTGAAACTGCTTCACAAGATGGAAAACGACCAGGAGACAAGGCATAACATGATCCAAAAAGGAAAGTATGACTAACCACTTTGGCAAGCTCTCCAACAGTTGCAAGCACACCAATAACAACACCACTACTAGCATTACTTCCTGTGCCTTCACTAAGCCTTGCTACCAGTGTCTGAAAAATAAAGCAGAAAATTAAAACTGACTAGTTAAGCAACGACCTCATTCTTTCATTAAGGAGGCTGTTCTTGAGATTATATTTAGAGCAATGTGCACAACTCCTCATCAACCCAAGGAAAAAGACTAACACCAACCTTATGAATTGGAGCAATATATGGAAGTATCAACCGTTCACAGCTTCGAATCAAACAACCCAATAGTCTGGCACTATCTTCTTTGTTCTTGCTATCCATGCTACAAGAAATAGAAACTAACATAGAATGGATATTGGCCAAATCTACCTGGTAGTAGCAATTTCCAACAATTTGTCCTACCTTTGATCAAGATATGTCAATAATTGTATGAGACGGCGGCGAAGTGCTGGTAGAACATAGGCAGGATTCTTTTCAGATAATCTACCAGCCAATGAAATTGCCAACTCACGGACATCAAAGTCCTAAAAGTTCAAAAGCAACAAACAAATCAGCCACTAAGCATAAAGAACTTGACTGCAATAGGAACAAACACAGACAACTTCAAAAGAAGTGAGGTCATTACATGGAAGATTATATATAAATTAAAAGCTTACTGTTCTTTCAAAAGTAACAATATCAAAGTACTGAACTCTATGAAAGGATCTTTGACACTAAAACAGTCTAAAAAATTGAAAAGGGAAATAAGAAACAGAAAACTTTATTCATGATGATATTCTGATGAGTAATCAGGAATTAGCAGACAAAATGAAATGTGCATTTTAGTTTAATGATGAAAAAGTCACGTCGCGGCAAGGTTCATAAAACCAGTCGCACCAGTATATACCGATCAGTATTTACAGATCCAATCTGGTTCCATCACACTGACCAGGCAAATTAACCTGGTCTGATTGAGAAAGGAGATATTTTACTTTTTTATTATCTTTTAGTCTAGAGAGCAGAAAAGAGATGTTGACAGGTATCAGCAGCTGACAGTAGGTCATTGATTATCAACAAATGGTAAAAAAAATAGAAATACAAAATTATGGGAATTTCACCGAGAGACGTTTACATTGAGAGAATGATTTTGCCACTGCAAGCTCCACCTCCCTTACTCCACAACAACCTTTGTGTTGCCACTCATTCTCACCCGCTTCCTCATTCTCCTTCCCCTCTTCTCTCCCTCTCTGGTCCATGTTGACAGGTATACCCCATGTCATTATTCAACCAGCTACGTGTCTCAGATCAAAACTTGAAACTTTGTTTCTAGAGCAACATAACTATTATATATCCACCAATCAATCTTGCATCGGCTCCAAGAATTCTATTGCTAAAAATTGCATTGTTAAAGATGGGAGGCTATTAAAAGACAATGCAAACTGTAACAAATATTTGATTGCAAATTCTGCCCTGTTGGTTTATTCCATGAAACATAATTTCATATGCAATGCATTGAAACTTTCAATGGAATATCACTTCCAAACAAGTTGAAGAGTACATTTTGATCAACAGTAATTGGCTTATAATATACACATATATGATTGCTAAAAGCCTAAAAGCATATCCTAATTGGTTAAAACCATCAAGAATATCCAGTTCGATATATTTTGGACCTACTGAAAAATGGTTTTTCAAAAAATTAATGAATTTTATTTTAATTCTTTGGCTGCATTTGTTTCCAATTGTTTGAAATGAGTACAAACCACAAATTGTCGTCAAACGTAGATACCTATGTTATTAATTTTATGTTTTGTCTATACAATCTTATCTTTAGTCATAAGATGATTCCTTATTGTTAATCTTCTACGCTTTTCTCATCTCCCCACAACAACAAGGAGAAGATTATGAATTTTATACAAATTTTGACACTACATGTTGAGGTAGATCAAAACTTCGAAGGCCAATTATACAAACAGTGAGTATAAAGTATCAACCATACCCAAGATGTATATATAATATTTTGGTCTAGTTTGCTTTAATATATATAATGAAATGATCTGATTTTGTTTGAATGTCCAAACTGCATGTTGCTAGTTTGGACTGTAATTTCCATAATCTAGATCAAACTGGACCATGGACAACCATAAAATCATTTTTCCCTCATTGCATAATAAATGCTCACTAAAATGTAAAAGCAAGATAGGTGAGTGTCTTCAAAATAGATCATAACTCATAAGCAATAAGAAAGGATATGAAGGCCCTTCAGGATCTCACAAAGCTAATATAGCACAATCAGATAATGATTCTTGCCGCTAACCCAGATAGTTCATTAAAAACAGTTTATAGTGCTTGCCATTGAACAAGGACAAGTATGATGCCTTCGTCCAGTTTGGCTATGCTAGTTCTAAAACCAAGAAAAATACATCTAAACTTCTTCACAATTCAGCCTCCTTGTACATGCTAAAGTAATTGCATTTCATTCTTACCCAGCTATCAGCATTATCCTGCCAATACAAAATTTCTGAACTCCAAACCAAATCAATATGTTTCAGTTAATTTGATTAATTTCTTTGAATTCAGACCTTCATTCCTTTGGTTTAAAAAAATAAGAATTAAGGTTTTTGGTTTGCAGTTCAATCTAGAAACCGATAAAGTCTGAATCCAATTAAGAGACCAATTTTCATTAAAATAATAATTATTTCTAGCACTTCACCTAACTTAGTTTACAATTTCTCCTATGAAACAATTTAAAGTTAAAATCAATTTTATTTCTAATTTTATTTTATTTGCCCATTATATTTTATATAAACCATTGTAAATTTTAACTGTAAAATCCGTTTGGTTCTGTTTCTAACATTCCTTATTAATTGAGTTGACATTTTAGGTAGTCAACTGTGTTTTTGGAGCAATGAAGCACCACTATAGAAGAAGATTGAAGTGGAATTACCAATACCACTATAAAGTAACACCAAGGTGCTTGGCCATCAGGTTCATCAACGGGACAGATTAGTAGCCCAAGCCCAACAATCCGGCCTACAAATAGGCAGGCTTGAAAGAAAATTACTTGGTCGGGCTGCGATTGGACAAAAAACTGCAAGCAAAATGAACACTCAGGGCATGCCCAAGTAGGTGCTTCAGAAGCCCAGATCAGTTCAACCTACCCGTGTAGATGCTTCAAAAGATCAGACTAGCTTGACCTAATATAATATACATCCATTATGTATATTATATGTAATATATATAAATAACTTGGCACAATAGATCTTGGAGTTGAATCCTACTTGGCACAATATTTTCCTTCTCAATTAGTCATTTTAGAGCTGAGTAGGCTTGAGCTTTGAATGACATACATCTGGGTTGGGCAAAAGATTGGGCCTGAAAGACCAGGCTGCGTTAGGTCTAAACAAGATCAACAAGTTTAGACCAAGAAACGTTTTCCTGTCTTCCTCTAACTCTCTTTGGGCTACTAAAAGTAGTTGCTTCACATCTATAGGCCTCCTTAGCACATAAACATACCATCCTAAACATTTTTTCTCTATTTTTATTCTCTATCAAGGCTACACTTAACTTTTCACGAATGAGAACATTCCTTTTTATATATTTCCTATTAATTCTAGACAACCATCCCCTCTCCACTTCAACTCCCCAATTTTTACTCCAAGAAATACTACTCTATAAATAATATTTTCATCAATCTCTCCTTCGTATTGAATAACTGATCCAAGATATAAAAAACTTTTACTTATTAGGACTTCTTGTCTATCCAACTTATCTATATCGTCTACCCTAGGAATACTAAGTTACATCTCATATATTCAGTTTTAATCCTACTTAATTTAAACATTTAGTTTCCAAAATATATCTCCATTACCTGAGTACAAAATTAAGTTAATTTAAAGTCTCATAAACTAAAACAATATCATCAACAAATAAAAAATACACGCATGACTAGTAAATTAGCATATTACCAATGTGAATAATGTAAGGACTCAAATGTAAATCTTGATGTAGGCATATGACTAAAGTTTTTTTATACTAATAGGAAACTCAGTAAACAAACTCTCTTCAGCTAAATACTAGTATATATACTAAGAAACATATCTTCTATAACATCAATATAATTAAGGGATTATCTCTCTTCAGCTACTATGATAGACTATGATACCTATCTACTCCATAAATATCAAATCTAGGCTACCCGCAGATCTACTTCCCTGGCTGAATGAGCCCGAATCAGAACCAAATTGATCATATCGATGCAATTTTATTTTCAAAGTTTAAACTGCACCCATAAAAGACACAAAATTCAAGAAAAAAATATGAATACCGGATCCCAGCTACTACAATCACTAACCAAGGGTGCAAACATTCCTGTTACCATCAGGCACCAGGATGCAATAACAAATATGGCCTAATCTGGCAAAGACCATAGAGATAACATATCTCCACTCCAAAACAAAAGGTTATAAGAAAGTAATTACTGCTGTTTTCGATATTAATACCAAACACAATAGGAATATGCATTTGATCCCTCAAATCTTCGTATTTACATAATCCCTAAATTTTAAAAGCAAACTACAGCATGTATGGTCTTTAATCAAACCAGTACCTATTGGTATAGTGTGTAGCGACCAGTATTTAAATTTCATGATCAAAACAATAATAGGGATGAAAATATATATATGCATTTAAGCAAGCACTAAGAGAAGAAAATGCTAATTTCATAATTTTATACTCTCTGCCTCACCTATGTATCTATTACTTTTCACTCTCCACCCATCCATCTTACAAAAATTAAAAAAACATCCATTCACACTTCCAAAATCAAGAAGCGACATTCTAACAAGCCCATCAAAACACATTCTAGGCACCCTATGGTATAATGACATGATTAAAGAATACAAATAGATTAATAAATTAAAAGCAAACAAACTTACATCCAAATGTAATCACCCAAAAGTAACAGTTATAGTGTTGGAATTAGAAAGGGGATGTGAGTGTACGAAAGGTTAGGAGGACTAAAAGAGGATATAGGATTTCTTCTGAACTTTCAGGAGGATGATCCAAAGAAAGAAGGGGTAAAATCAACCAAAAAACAAGAACTTAATCACTAAAGACTCAACCACAATGAAAGCAATATTCATGAAATAAAACTTATGTTTTAAATAAACTTAAGAGCTAAAATAAACCAAGGTTTCAGAATTAAGGAATTAATGCAAGTACAAAAATGAAGAGATAAATATAAAAAAGCCAAAGAAATAGGAACACAAGCTCCTAGATAAAAAGGTACCTCATCATTCAGAGCAATAAAAATTGAACTCAAGCTATCTGCCTGGGCCAAGAATACATCAAAAGAACCATCCTCGTGAAGTGACAAAAAGACTGACTTCCGCACACTGACATCAGCATCAGAGACTGCTGCAGTAAGAAGTTCTTCCATTATCTGCAGGCACATAATAGAACCTTAAAATGGGAGCAATACAACCTTTCAACCAATGGGAAGAAAATAAGTTCCATAAACAGAAAAATCTCAACTCTAATAGATGCGGTGATGCTCACAATAGTTAAATATAAAAAAGCAAACTCTGGCTAAAGGTTGTCAAACAATCGAACCTCCAAAAACAAGTGAATAAGCAACAGCAAAGAAACAGTTATCCAAGTCAAATAAAGCATAACTGAGGGGTGCGTAAGGGCAAAAGTTACAAGATAATGAGATATAAGCATCAACATGGATATATGCTAAAATATGCAACCAAGTGAAATTATGTTCTGGAGCATTAAATCACGGAGAGGTTTCAAAACTCTCTCCGGCACTAAAAAATAGCTTTGCAGATGATAAATATTGAAGCCATCTAAAACAGTTTCAATTTTTGAACTGTGATTTACTCTTTGCTATAGTCTATAAGTTCTGATTTACGCATAGCAACCAATAATTTAAATAGGCACTCGGGCGAGGCAAGGCAAGGCTCGAGCGCCTTGTGTGTGCACTAGGCGACGCGCTTCAATGAGGCACCGCCTAGGCACTCACCCGAACGCAGGTGCTGGGCGCTTCGGGCGAGCACCCGATTCAATTAGGCGAAATGAACCGAACCAATTTAAGACTGGTTCGGTTCGTAGTTTCTTACCTCAAAAGCCACACTTCACGCCCGCGCGACCCTGAGGAACCCTAGCGCTGCTTCTACCTCCGCCACCGATGCTTTCTGCCACTGCCTTCGCCGCAGACGCAGCGGACCGAGCCTTCCTATGTTGTCGACGGATGAGTCCGACAGCCACCGTAGCTTCCTTCCGCTGTCGCTTCCTTCCATTGTCGAGAGAGAGGACCGCAGGTTCCTCCACCACCAACGAACGCCCTCTGGAGCTTCTGTCGCTACCGTTGCTGTTGTCCACAGCTTCTGTCGTTGTCGCTGCTACTATCCGCAGCTTCCGCCGTTGCCGCTACTGTTGTTCGCAGCTTTCGCCGCTGTCACTGCTACTGTCTGTAGCTTCCCTCGCTGTCGTTACTGTCATTCGCAGCGCCGCCGCAACTTTCTTAAACTAATCCTCTGCCACTACTGCTATCTCCCTATGTTACTATTAACATTTTTTTCTCCCCCCTCTAACTTTCAGTAATATACTGTTAACAATATATTTTTAATTTAATATCATATTTTTAATCATACTATATGTTTTTATATTTTAATATTTCAAAGATTTTTTTTCTCCCCTCTAAGTTAAGTAATATATTGTTAACATTATATTTTTAATTTAATATCATATTTTTATTAAAATAATTATATTTTTAATTATATTATATATTTTTTATGTTTTAATATTTCATAGCGTCTCACTTCACTCGGGCAAGCACCTAGCACCTCGGGCATTTTGAGATATTGACGTCTTTTGGCACCTATCGCTTTTTAAATCACTAATAGCAACAATTAAAAGCATATTTACGACTTTATAGTGTCATCATAAACAAGCTTTGTACATGCCAGACATGCTATGGTATTAGTCCATGATGTTGACATAGCATGACTTCTTCGTTGGGGCAACAATCAATACAATGACACACCATCGAACATGCATAGGAATTGTACCAATCAGACATCCCGTGTCATACCATCTTGACCGTTGCATCCCAAGCTGAAACATCACCAAACATCTCACTCTGATGAATTCAAAATCGTTCATCATAAATAACAAGGTACGCTTGGCCACTGCTAAGAAACTTTGGATTTCATCTCTCAACCTAGTTTCAAACCATTGACTAATCGAGTGCCAGCTCCCAAAGACATGATTTCAAGAAAAAAAGAAGGTAGCCACAACAGCAGAAATAGATAAGGTGTATGGAAAGTATTTACTTAGCGGTATGAGAAAACACATCGATTTCAAGAACCTAAATCGAGAAAAACATGTCATACCATGTTGCTATGAGAAAACACATTGATTTCAAGAACCTAAATCCAGAAAAACATTTCATATCATGTTGATATTTTGACAAACTTAGCAGTCAATCCATGCAACATTCTTTGTCGCATACGTGCAAAAACAAGTCAGACTTTCTGAATAATGGCAAGAGCAAAAGGTCACAGTCTTCCAAAATGCAACAGTTTGTCCGACAAATTGAAGAATCACACAATTGCATCAAAAATCCAGGAACTTCTATTTACAGCTGAAATACTTACAACTTGATGTAGTGCCCCAAGACCCCCATAGCAAGAGAAAATCGTAACCCAAAACTCCACACATATGCACAACAGCCAGTTTAATCCCCAGCCTACCGCCCTAAGTACCACCAACAGAGGGTTCCCGGGGACCAAAAGGGCTGACAAGATGTTGTTACAAAGGCCCCATTCTCCACCAAGGGTGATATACATGTTGATGAGCTTCTCTCTGCCTCATTATTTTCCTCTAGTGCTGCCCCATTAGGAAACAAAATTATTCTCCTCAGGGAGCAAAATTGAATGGAGAAAAAGAGGAGGCCTTGATTACCTATGCTTGTCTTCCTTCTTCTTCAGAAGAGAACATTTAAGTCAAAGTCTCACCATAATCAAAATCGATGTAATCATACGCAACAAAGGATGCTTGCATCCATCTGATTGAGTTTCTTTTTTTTTTGTCGTGGGGGGGAGGGGGTGGGGTTGGTGGGGATATCACATCGTCCATCAAATAGAAAACTATTAAAAGTTTCCAAGATATTGCCATTTGTCGAAAAGATAAAAAGAAATAGATATGATTATTAGTCATCAAACTACTTCCTAGTGCATTAGGTGATAGATGTTTACATTTACAATCATGAAATTTGCAGATTAAACAAATTATGACTCTATTTTTAAGCATCATTTGGTAAAATTTCATGCAATGAGGCCCATCTTAAAAAGAGAAGCAGAACAAGAAAATAAGCATATGACATATAAAAATAGAAGTGAATAAAAAATGCTATCATTTGTATGCGTCCATCAGCATTTATAAAAAAAGGACATCAAACCTCCTCCACAAGGCGACGCCTCTTGGCTCCACCAATTCGGCTGAACCTACTAGAACTAAAATGTGCAGCAGATTTTGCAGATAAAGAATTGGCAACTAATCTGCAACAGCATATTGCAGCATCTTTTCGCGTATTGCCATCGTCATCCTCCAAATAAACAATGACAGATTCTCTAGCAAACTCAAGAAGCTCATGACCCTGTATTACATATTTTTATTATTTAAGTTTCAACAACTTATTAAAGAAAGGCAAGTATACAGACATAAAAATCCTAGAATCCCACCTTAAAATCGAAATGAGCTAAAGTTCGCAAAGCAAGCTGCACAACTGAACCACTAGCATCAGAAAGTTGCTGAGTATTGTTTATCGTGTTAGTACGAATGCCAGCAACACCTGGCTTTGCCGATGCATATGAGGTTTTTGATAGTGCAACTGAGATGCAATCCAGCAAGAGTTCTTGGATGGTAGGTAGTAAAGAGGGAATACTAATAAGAAATATATTAGTATCAGATAAGTCACAAGTAATCAAACAGAGAGGAGAAAAAGCAGAATATAAAATTTTCAAACAAACCTGACAGTGATTTGCTCAAGAGCTACTACAAGGCTAGTAGACAGACCAGCAGAAAACATTGAATCCAACAGACCTCGAACATGAGGTTCCATAGCAGGACCCATTGCTTTAGCAAAGCTTCCCACGCAAGCCAAAGCCTCCAATGATGGTCTTCCCCTCCGAGGTGCAATCTGCAAATCAGACAAGAAACAAGCTGAAACACCTGTGAACAATAGAAGTAAGCAATGTCACAAAGTACGTACAGCATCACGCAAGTGCAAGGTAATTGTTGGCAAGTAGGGAATGAGTTCACCATCCAAAGCACCAGCCATTTCTCCAAGAGCAATAAACCCACTAGCACGTTCAGCTGGTATGCGCAAAACAGCTAGGATATGATCCATGCATATCTGTGGACGATAAACTCATCATAGCAAAATGACCAGTTAGACTTAAGCCAAAACAAACCAAGCCCAAAGTTATTCAGAAAATAATGAATTCCGTAAATTTCTAGAACCAAAAGTATTACACAAAAAGAAGCAATTTTAACCTTTAAATAGTTTGTCACAAATCGGTCACGCAAAAAGTGTGCAATACGAGGAAGCAATGATGTTATGCTGAGACGAACAAGCCTATCTCGGTGCTCTAGGTATTTGAGAACGATATCTGCTACCTCTCGGTATCTGGACATCATGAACTCACCCGTGTTCCTGAAGAAAAAAAAATTTGTTATTAAACATCAGACTCTTCAGATCATATAGCAAACTGAAAATAAAAGAAGAGAAAAAAATGTTCCTGAAAATTTGATGGTAAAAAGAACAGATGAAACCCCTGGACAAGGTCATAAGATAATACCCAAATACCCACAAAAAAACAAAGCAAAAAAACATGTCTGTGAACAATAGATAATCCACAAAGCATATTGTGTTCTTTTGCATGATTTTTTCCACAATGTAACTACTCCCGGTATCATACTAGTGGTCCACTTTTCCAATCTGTTGTTGCTTGACATCCAAATATGGCTGTGCCAAGCCATATTAATCACAAGGCAGGATAAATGAGTATATTCCTTCAAAATTCATCCAAAATTCATAAGATAAGGTCATAAGATAAATGAAACCCCTGGACAAGGTCATAAGATAAGAAATATTGATAAAATAATACCCAAACACCAACAAAGAAACAAAGAGAAAACTTGTCAATATACAATAGATAATCCACAAAGCAGATTATGTTCTTTTCCATGATTTTCCCACATGTAATTGTGGCTGTGGTCCCACAGAAAAAACTACTCCCTGTGCCATAATCGTGATCCACTCTTCCAATCTCTTGTTGCTTAACATCCAAATATGGCTGTGGCAAGCCAGACCAATCACAAGGCAGGTTAAATGAGTAAATTCCTTCGTTGTTCACACAAAATGACCATAGAAAGGCATAATTAGGAAACAATCAATGACTCATTCTCAACAAAATGGATTTCTCTTCACATTGACGCCCGCCTATTAAGAGGGCAAGTGAAAATGACCTTGGAGAAAATGTTATTTAAAAAGGGAAAAAAATAAAAAGCCATGAGTTCTGCTTATTCATACACTCCAAATTTAGCAGATTCAGAATGTGACCCAAAGCAATAAGTTAATGTTGGCAGGATTTTATATGATAAGCCGAGATGCCATGAGTTTTGCTTATTCGTACACTCCATAATTAGCAGTTTTAAAATGTGAGCCAAAACAAACAAGTCATGAAAAAAAATATTACAGACATAAAGTGAAGCTTCATTTATGTGAGGATACCAACAACTATCATTATAAGACACAATGTTCTTCAAGACATGGTTGTCCAGGGTACAGGATAATTCATTGATCATTTCAGCAGCCTCAAATATCATGCTTATAAGACACAAAATTATCAAAACAATTGTCAAGTCTAGAAATGCTTTATATCTTACAAGCACAGAGAAAACAAGAGAAAACCCAACTTAAACAAACATAATAAATAAGGTGCAAGGTACCTTAAAAGTTCACCTACTGCAAGTAACGAGCCATGTATACTGTGAACAGAAGCATTTTTACCAAGTCCAACTTGTGCAGCTTCACACATTCGGTAGTACCTAATGGAAGTGACACAATAAACAAACGTAAGATTAAAATTCAATCAATAACTAAATGGGCAGGAAGAACAACGACGACAGCAAGAAACAGGGAATGTAAATGTTTATCATTGTAACTTGTAAATGCAGTTCCCTTTCTTGACCTTAATGCATTTCCAGGTTAAGAAGAACCTTGAAGGAAGAAATTGGGTACCCAGATTGTAAGAGTTTACACGACATGATCAATCAGATAGGTTTTGCCCACCAGCCAGGACACTAAGGACCAGTTAAAAATGAAGTCACATTGTGACATGTCAACTTCATTTTTAAGAATATGGAACCAGTCCAAGTGTCAATTGATAATTCATGATTCCAATAGGTCATACTTAACATGAGAGGGAAAATGCTCCCAGCCATTGATGTAATTCAGCAAATCCAAAAAAACAACTATACCAGCAATGAACAACTTATTTCCATCAAGCCTGAGCTACATTAGTCAAATGCACTCGTGTGGAATCTGACTAAGTAAGACTAAATATATGGAGAAATTTAAGCAACATAAAGACAAGTTAAATGCACAAGTGAAATAGATGCAAATGAGGTCTCAGAAAACAGAAGCTATCAATATCAAACAATTTTTCAACAGAGATAAAAGAGTGAAAAAGATATTGCTCTTACAATCAAAGCATGATGGTAAAATTGGAGAGGGGCATATGAATTGTTTCGAATCAAAATTATATAGGGCAATTATAATGTCATCTTAATTTATAAGTTCAGAATACTAGGATTCCATAGGTTACCATATCAAAAAAATTTAGTGACTTACATATAAGGATGTCCATATAAACAGTGATACTGTTGTAAAAGACAAATTAAAGAATGCTTACTTTCATAAAGAACCACTAAAGAATTTAAAAAGAAAAAACACACACACAATCCAATAAGGTCAGATAAGCTAGTCCGAATTAGCAGAATAAGTAAATAACTAGAGACACTAAGGAAGATTTTTCCAGAATAAATAAGAAATAATTTGCAGACCTCTAGTCAATACCAATACTGCTTTCCTAGAGGTCTGTAGCAATGGAATTGTGACAACACTAAATAGTTGGAAAAATAACTGTCATTGTATTTAAGTGAAGTCCATAGCATGAGAGGCTTTACAACCTCCTCCATGCATCAATAAATTTGGCAAGAGAATGGCATAGTATTGTCGTAGTGGTTCATGCCTGCTGATTTCAATTATTTTAAAGATAACAATTATAATACAAACAGTACTCCTAAGTAAATACAAAACAGCATGACAACCTCTTTGAATGAAATTCACGGAAATTTCTGAAGTCCACTTGTCATGGTTTCGGGAACGAAATTTACACTTCCATTTTGAGTTATAATAAAGGACTGGATGCAACAGCTTCTAGATGATGCCCTAATGAGTCATATTCAAGAAAAGCCATTAGCAACATAGAATTTATTTTCTTAATTCACCATCTTTTGAGTTCAATAGAGTCTTGGCTGCTAAACATCAATCACATGATCCTCATGCAACCAATTGCCGAGATTTCCATTACAGCCTAGAGCTCAATCTCAAGGCCTTTAACTTGATTTTGTTGGACTGGGAAGCATTTAATCCATGAAATCAAGGATACACTGAAGGTTATCCATTATTTAGTCGGGAAACATGATGTGACAATGTAATTCTTATGGTCATTTGCAATTGTTCCTAAGGGTAATAAATCGACGGTAACTAGTCCAAATCTCAGGGCGATTTATTTTCTCAAACAATTTCTTGCATAACTTAGAAGTTTACAAATGAGAAACTGTCTGTACCAATTATATTGCCCTCAACAGAATTTGATATCAGGAAAACATCCATATAGCCACATCCAATAGTTGGGACCTTAAGGATTCTCATTGTTTTTGTATTAGATGTTCTAGTCTTCATGCTTATTTTCCCTTATGGCATCATAAGTCAGCACTTTCTACCAATCATGCTTCAACCTACACAATACAAGTCCTTTAACATCCTTAATATGATGGAACTTCTTCGAGTCCATTTCCATAAGCCACATCTGGATTAAGTATAAACTGCTTCCTCAGAACTTGTACTTTTAAACCTTTTCTATATCCAATAGGAATGACACTTATCACCCCTATAACCTAAGCTTATTTAATAACCAACATAAAACAGTTAACTTCTTTTTGCACCTTAAGCAGCTTCTACCACATTTCAGGTTCACTTGTCACACTGTTGTATTAAAGCTTTAGAAACTTTTTCAACAATAAGAACAATAAATGTTTGGAAAAGCTCTTCGGACAAGAAAAATACAGATGACCTGTGTAAAATATCTGATGAATGGTATTGGTGCTACTTTGATTGCACTTGTTGCTACTTAGGGTGCTCTCATTGCTGCTTTAATTCAGTAACCACACAATCGCAACATATTGTGAACATGCTCATTATCGAGTTGATAGCATTTGTCAAGTCAGAGAAAAACTGCATATTTAACTGCACAAAGCATCAGGAATAACCACTATGACCCTAAGTAGAATTGCTTCCACAGTCATACTAGTTGAGTATTGTGACAATTTTGGCAACTTAATCTTTTGAATATATGGTTAATACAAGTTTGTTGTAACTTGTAAGTATTGCAAATCAATCTAATTTGTTTACACGAAAAGCAAGTGTATCCAATGATCGCAATTCTATCTACTATCATTTGGACAGTAATCAATTGTGATGAATCATCATATAGCAGTGAAGAAAAATAAAGAAATCATGATACAAATATAAGACAACAAACACCAAATGTAAAGCACTTCACTCTGTGTCATTCATCACAGCATAGCAGGTCATTTTCATTTCATAACATATGAAAATGATGAACGTGAAAATCCATTTACTCTAAGTAGCACCAACATGAATAAAATGATATTATTTTAAATGGAAAAATGTACAATGGAAACATGGATTAACATACCATTGCACTCGCCAGCGTGTCTCACGCTTCTCAATAACACGAAGGCATGCCCGCAAAGCTTCTACAGCTCGTTCCCGAACAGCCAAAGTGGGGTCCCTTAATGCTACCCATATAGCATCCACAAATTCCGGCACATGAACATTGAAAACAGTGGATGCATTTTCAGCCATTTCCTATTTAAAAGCAGGAAAAGAACACATTCATCAAACAGGAATGTCTCCCCAAACCAAAGAGAATCTAGCAGGGTCTTGAGGTAACACCTTCCGTTAAAAACAAATGAAGGACTTCATTAAAATAAAATGGTAAATATGTTTGGAAACAACTTTAATACAATTTTTTTACTATAAACAGAAATCTATCAAAAATGGCTAGTATTGTCAAGAAGAGCACTCCATTTACCCGCATATGGAAAGTATATAATAAATAGAACCAAAACTGTACAACTTTAACAATAATGTGTTACTAGCATTGGACTATAGCATAATGATATGTTGGCAATTGTTACAAAAAGAATTTCAAGGGTAAACAAGTTTAGGATACATGAACATGCTTATAATCCTTCACCAAATTTAAAACTTTCTATATGTAAGACTACAAATAAAAAAATATATGAAATTAGCAATTGAATGATGCTATAAGTAAAATTGCAATTACTTTAAGAATCAGAACAGCAGCAAAACGACGATATTCTATCCTTTCTCCATGAAGCCAGTCCAAAGCATTTTTTATCTGAAAAGAAAGAAAAGATTGTCAGCAAAGCCATCTAATATAGGTTTTCAATAAACTAGACGGAGAACCAAACCTGTCGCTCTACTTCATCTGCCGTCATTGCCCCTCCGGCCCTCACTAGGTGGCCTAGTACCTCACTGGCGAGTACCAGGACTTCTGGATCACGCTTAACTTCAAATAAAGTCCGCATATAACCAGAGAGCTTTGAAACCTTGGACGCGCTTTCTCCTAACGCCACGTCAATCAACTCATTTATGGCCCGCAGAGCCCCTAAATTGTCAGCAACTTCATTGCTCTCTAAAAGATTAGCAATCTTATCATAAAACTGATCCATGCAACGAGAAAAAGCTTCTCCACCAAGATCACGAGCTGCTTCCTCAACATGTTTCTTCAGGGAAACTGCAGCGCCATCCTACATCCAACAAGAAGAATGGCTCAAAGAACATATACAAAAAGTTCAAAAAATAACTGAGATCAGAATAAGTAATTGATATCAGTTAGCGGTAACTGATAAAAAGAAAAGTGATCATAAATGGCAGAAACTTCTGTGTATTCAAGTTTACTGTGGAAGGCAACATCAAGAGGAGGCTTCAAATCTTATTTGTTCAAATCCTAGAGATAGCACATTGTTACACGGTCAGTGGTCAACTATGTACAACATCTTTCACTGGGAAGATCTTCACAGTCAACGAGATGAATCTTTGGCACGGAATAGAAATTACATAGAAGAAAGAAGCCCAAAGGTTCAGCTACCTAACCTCTAACCTAAAGCAAATTAAAGAAGAAAAAACGAGATCCCCTTCGACAGCTCGCAGGCAACCAATCGAAAGGAAGTCCAGCAGTAGCAGAAAACAACTCCTACATCATATCATAAGCACAAAACAATTTCGAATCCTGATGGAAAGAATCGACCAGGCAATGGAGATTCAAGGGGAAGGGAGACGCAAGGAGGAAGCTAGGGATTCGGAGCGGAGGGTTGGGACCTTTGGGGTGCCCCTCGTGCAGAGGTCGGCCAGGATGCGGTTGAGGGCGTCGGCTGTGCCCCCCACGGAGGCCGCGCCGCCGTAGCGAATCGACGCGGCGCCGGAGGCCATCGGCCTTAGAGCGCTCCGGCGGGCATGGCGTCCTCGAAGACAGCGGGGGTAGAGGGAGAGAGAAATGGGGGTATGGTCTGGGCAAGGGTTTTGCTCGCGGCGGAGCGTTTGGGAGTCGGCGTTACCAACTGCGGAGGATCCAATGTGAATAATGGAAATAAATTCGATGACATGGGCCGGCTCAACCCGGTAACCTTTTTTAAGCCGGTCCAGACATGGTCTCAACCCAAGCCGACAGACCTCGATCGAGCCGCCCTAATGGCATTTAGCCCTACAAAAGAAACAACCACAATATAGTTTTCTTTTACAAGCAAAATAATAATAATAAAAACTTCTATTAAGAAAAAAGAAAGAATACAATATGTGCTCCGCAAGAAAAAAAAAAAAACTAAAAGGAGGAGAACAATGAAAAGTAATCGATCAACGTTTAGAATAATGAAAAGCAATCGATTATGATGATATGATGAGAGTGCAATAATACGGTAGCCTGGGATGTTTTTGTTATCATCAATTAATTACATAAATAAATACTAGGTAATATTAGGTTATCATTAAGTATTTTTTATAAGATGCATTCGTACTACCGACCTGAACTTTGCCAAGGAGCATGGATCTATCACACTCTTAAACGAGAGTTTAAGATGACAAGAGTTTGTGAGTGTGAGGTAAATTTGTCGATTAGGATTTTCGACTCTTAATGATAGATCACTAGCAGATCATTAGTTTAGGCGTTCAGATAAGATTTGGAACATTCAAGTAAATCTATCATTACTGTATCAATCTTTTAGGTGTCAATAAAAAACTATCGATACGAGCCATATAAATTATTGCTAAAATTTTCATATTCCATTGGCTAAGCAGTATTTACTAGCTCATCAAAGTAATTAAAAATAATACTAAGCTTGATTTTAACCATAAATCAGTATGGAACAAAAGGATATCAAGTAAAAAAGTACTTAAGATCCAATTAACAATAAATAATCTATGCCACAAATTTTTAGGGTAAGAGTATTCGGAATACCACACCTTCCAATCAGCTCATTAGAGCTGTCAATGTACATCTCTGATACTTTGTATACAAATATTAAGTGCTTCGAGCAATAGCTTTACACCGAGAGATTATAGTGTTATTAATATCCAAAAAAAACAAAATCTTAGTGTTCCATCATTCTTGTATTCTGGTAAAAGTTGTATTATCTATTTTTCACCACCATTATGTAATCTATCATTTGATATATTTTCTTATGAGAATTCAATTTTACAGCAATGAACTGAACTAAAAGAAATCCTTTTTACAATATGTATATCTTTGATATCAAACTCATCGTTACTTAGTTATATAACCTCATCCAATTAAATTGAGAATATTTTGAAAATATTTACAGTTATTAAAGAATAATTGGTAAGTCTACAGGTATCCTTTTGGAATCCATAATAAAAAATAATATTAACAAAAAGAAAAGTAAGCAAAACATTATGCAACTAAGAGGTTTTCTGTCTTGAATTTTGGGAAAATAATTACATTATGTTGTTGGTAGATTTGTACCTCAAGTGCAATTATAATAAAATTAATAATGTTTGTTCTCCAAACTTTGGTGTTAAAGGTGTTCATCATTAGGTGTTTTTGTTTCTCATCCCTCGGTGCTTGATCTCATTCGGTGTTTTTTTTTTCTATGTTGTCCAAATATTGACTAATGTATTCTTCCAAACATGTCAATTTTTTGGCATTAATATGTCGATTAACCATAGCGACATTTTTTTGGCAGCTTTAATACCTTTTCATCCACGTCTTCTACTGTATCAATGTTTTCTAAATTATATATATATATATATATATATATATATATATATATATATATATATATTTGTGTGTGTGTGTGTGTTTGTTTTCATGGGCCAATTGGGAGAGATTGCGGGTTTTCAGGGGTCCTTCCTCTCGCATAAAACACGGTTGCCATCCCTCGCTCCCTCCCTCCCTCCCTCGTTGTTTTTAATTGTGACGTCGTGTCGCTTTTCCAATCATTACCAGGGAAGAAGTCCAAACCCTTCGGCTACTCGTCGCTCACAACAAAACACGATTGCCGTTCCTCCGTTTCTGATCGAATTCATTTTGAGTGTCGGGCTGGAAGCATGCGGCAGCTGCAATAGGAGGAAGGGGCTGACACCAGTTCTTGATGTAGCAGTTGGGCAAGCAAAGGGGCAAAAATGAGGTGAAAGATGCCAACAACTACAAACCAACAAAGTTTAGGGTTTTGCACGACGATGAAGAAAAAGAGGGCTTCTCTGCTACCGGAATCATCAAACTTGTCCCCGCGACCGGATCACATTAAGTCGCTTCAGGGCCGAAGGAACGAAGAGCTTCAAGGATCAATTCGGTCCAAGGAGAGGCTGGGTCTTCTTTTTGGTGCTCTTTCGGCTTTTGGCACACTCGATCTACCTACATGGAGCATAAACTGTTCTGCTGATGTCCCTTACGCTTCTGGAATTAAACCCTTGGTAATTATATTTGTATTTTTGAATAACTTTGTGCGTATAATTCTTTTGGGATAGCTGCAAATTTCTGCTACTTCGACCATGTTTGGTCTCTGCTCTTAGCTCTATTTGGTTCTCCAAATTGCTTCATGTACACATTTTTTTCTTTTTTTTAGGGTTCTCATCTCCATTTAAGTGGTCAGATTGCGTCATGTACATAATTTATTTTAAATTCCCCTAGTAATTGGCAGTCGTTTTTGTTCAGAATTTATTCTTTTAAATATTATTTGTTCCAATCACATTCTTCTATATGGTTGCATTTTCGACCTTTCTGCAGTAAAATTTGAATTCAGATATTTCTGGTTTTCTTGGATGGAAAAAAGCTTACATTTTGGTAGCTACTGTGAAGTGCTAGATGAGAACATGATACAGAACTTTTCTTCATGTACAATACATGGCATATGAGTTTATACTAAATTATATACAGATATCTTCTTATGGAGCCAAAAGACATGAGTGTGAAAAGTTAGATTTCTTCTTTTTATTTATGGCAAGTAAAGATTATATGATGGAACCTACTTATTGTGCTGTCACCAAGTCTTCTTCTCTTTCTGTAGAAGCATCCATAACACAAAAAAACATGTATGTATATTAAAATATACTTGAATCACATAAATTTATTTTAATTTTGTTATATTATGTCATCCACCCCATCTGTTTCCAGTCCTTACTTTTGTAATGATGTGATATATTGCTTCTTCTAATGATAGGAAGAGGACAGATACTTAACTTGTACAATTCCCCTGGGGATCGGAAAATACTTCCAGTTAGAGGGAAGTAGCAATTGAATGGAGCCAAATCTGGAATACAATGCCCCAGGAATTAACCGGAAGTGATATCGGGAAGGCATGCATCTGAGGTCACCACTCATCGAGACTTGGGAATGTCCATGGAGCAGACGTACAAGCACCGAATGGTCCTGAGTAATATATAGTCATTGCCAAGTTTGGAGCAGGACATCACTGAGTTGGTCAGTCTTGGCACATTCTATCTCATCAAATGCTGGTGTTAATGGAGAATTTCATGGACCAGCTGAAGTATGGCTAATTCTAGAATTTTGGTTCAACAAGTACATCAACATAAGAACAAAAATCTATGGTGATGGCTGAATGTTTATCTTTCCCTTCTTTTTTCTGCCTGATTTTGAGCACTAAATCCAGAATTTTAAGAAAATTTTTGACACCTGCTGCGTTACTACTTCCAGGGGTTTTGAATAACAATGTGTTGCGAAGTGTCATAGGAGAAGATTCTCTGAATCCATATGATTATAGAAAATATTTCTTGTCTTTGTACACATCGTGTCATTTGAATTTGATGGTGACCTGTTCGCAGAGTGGTTCCATAGTCAGGGTGGGGTAGTTTGCCTCTTTGATGGTGCTGCTTTAGGTGTGCCTTCTCATGGGGAACACACTGAAAGATGGAAGGCTCCTATAATGTAGTTCTAAGGAGGGGCAAGAGTTTCCTCCGGAGTTGGCTCTGAAGCTCGTTTGGATATTCTATTGGCCTGTGATATTTTTAACGAAGAGTTAGAGCTGTCTTTCTAGTATCAATATGATGGTGTCAGATTTTGGTTGTTCATCCAAAATGGGAGGATGGTTCCAACCTGGTTCCTTTTTCTCATGCATTAGTATTGTAGGCTTCGGGAACACCTTAAGTCTGGCCAGGAAGGAAGCTCTCCAGAGATCGTTGGAGCACCATGGAGAGCATGTTGGACGTGGATTTGTAAAACAGAGGTTTGCCAAGTGGAACCTCCTCCGATGCTCAAATCATACTATGTCTAAAGAAAATGAAAGCTCATAAGCTAGAGAGATTATTAGGGTTCAGAAAGGTTCCAAAATTTTTTCCTTTTTTATGAGGAGATGCTTTTATAGTGTTAGTGACACGGGAGTGTCTAATTTGCTACAATCTGTTCATATGGATCATGCTGATAATATGATATTTTTTTCAACCAATAATATTGCCACATAATTAGCATATTTCCCTGTACAAAGGAATACATTAATGGAGTTGGTTGGCAGTTGTAAAGCTGTATCATGGTGCTTTTCTTGATGACTAAGGAATACATTAATGCAGTTGGTTGGCAGCTGTAAAACACTTAATTTCGAAATTCCCTATGCATGAAGGGTTGTTTCATGCACTAATATTTATTTTGGGGTTTAGGGCTTAGAAATGACTTTTAGAAAACTGAGGATATTGGCAGAAGCTCTCTTGGAGTGCTCTTTGAACTATGTATCTCTTGGATGTGTCCTTGAGTGGTGAGTCTTTTTGCTTTCAGTTCTATATCATTGTTTATTGTCACTAGGGTGGTGATATTTCTGTATCCCTTTTGATTTTAAACTTGGTGGTGAGCTATTTTTCGTTTTACCGAAGTTTCTTCAAGAGTTCGTTACTTGCCTTCTGTGACATTTTCTATCTGAACAACTTATATTGGTGTTCGTCCGAAATCCATTCTGCGTTTTTTTTTCCCTCCCCAGTATCAATTAGGAAAATAGCAACATCGTTGGCAAAGGTTCATCAAATCCATACATTTACAAAGAAGTTCTGATGTAGATTGTGCCATTTTGATTTAGTGATGACGTGTTAGTGGAGTGGTTCCATGGCTGGAGTGGGACAGTAATGCCACTATTGGTGGTCTCTCTCACTCAGGTGACGGAATCTACAAGCTGTGAACTGGGTTTGGTTAGCTCAGCCTTGCCAACGTGCTCCCAGTCTGAACTGTGCTGCTGTTTGTCGATTTGAGTTGTGCCAACCTGAATGGTGCTGACTTGAGTTGTGCCAGTCTGCATCAGGTACTGTGTACTAGGTTGATGTTGTGATAGCTAATGGTTGAAGAGGATGGTGTTCATCACATGTTATCGTATTAGCGTGGATTATTTTCCCACATCATGCATACATTTTTAGGATTTGAGAATGAAAGTCTTGTTGGTGCAGCTCTGAAGAATACACAGACTAGCAACAACTTTCGTTTTAGGACTTGTATCTGTAGATCAAATATTGAGATTAAGGAATTTGTTAGTTTCATGTTTCAAGAAACCCATCAGCTGGATTCTCCTGCAGGTCTGTTTGTTAATGATTATAACATAGAAGATGGTTGCAATCCTGAGTCCGCCCTTGAAATGTAAACTCAGCATATTCTTGATTTACCGGAATTAGGTCATATCAAAAGTCATTCAATTGGAGAATTTATTTGTGATGCACAGAACAAGTTTGTTTTTTGTTGTTGAGCTTTGTACAAGGTAATATCTTTATTTTAACTAAAAGCATTTAAATTTCTTATTATAGTTTCCCTTAAAGATTCATAGGTCCTTCTCTTCTTCTCTTCATGCTACTCGTTCTAGTGGATGCATCTCGTCTGAGGATTGCATAAATTTTTATGCTTTGACAATGGTTTATAGGTCCGAGTGGTGGATGACTGGAAAATAATATGTAAAAGTTTGTATAGCTGAGATCAAAATTTAGGCGTATATGAGAACTGTTTATTTGCAGGGATCATTCTCATTTGATTGATGCTATGGGTAACATGAATGAAGCTGGCAAAGGTATCTTGCTCTGTACAAAGAATGGTTATCTCATGCTGATGATGACATTGATGCCCAAGGTGAATACAGATTTAAAGGACATTATGGCACATACATCATGGAAAAGTACTGCTTTCAAGATTATATCAAGATCATTCATTGTTGACAAGGGTAAATTTCTTCTTGTTTTAATCATACGTTTATAATTTGTAAATTTTCACACTTGTTGATACTGATAGAAATAATAGAAGATAAGAACAAATATTGAATGAAGCTTTATTGAATAGTTGAAATGGTTCAATACATTAACATGTTCCCTCTCCTATTTATACAAATTAGGAGGAAGGATTTCCCTAATAGAATAGAGGATTTTCCTCAACAGAATAGAGAAATTTCCTCATATAGTTAGGAAAATCTTATCTTCTATCATGCCCCCGCAAGATGGTACTCCTGACAAGGATACTAATCTTGGATCGATGCAAAGAATTGTTTACAAGCGAGAGGCTTCATGAGTAAGATAAGTGTAGATCGCTACTACTACTGCTGTGATTGTTGTTACTGTGATGGCACAGGCGTTCCCTTCATTCTCCTTAAGTCTGCCGAATGTTGGCAGATCAGCGAAGACTACCGTGGTGAGGAAGATGAGGATTGACCACGGAGCCTCTTAGGAATGCAACGGCGTTGGTCGCTGGCCGAAGGGTGAAGCTTCACTTTTCTCAGCGACGTTGGTCGTTGGCCGAAGGCAAGAGCAAAGCTTCGCTTTTCTCAACGACGTTGGTCGTGGTTGCGATTACGACGGCTGCAACGGTAGAGAAGAAATCTACAGCAATGTTGCAGTGATGCTACTACAGCAAAGGAGGAAACTGCAACAGAGGAGGAAGCTATAGCAGAAGAGGAAGGAAAATAGCTACAACGAGGAAGAAAGGTAGGGCCGTGCTGATGAGCGCAGCACTAGAGATGCCGTAGCGGAAGGGAACAAACATTGGCGTAGAGTGACAATGGAGAAGATTGGCAGTGAGAAGAGAGCTTGCTCTAAGCCTTACTCTAGGCAAGTGGCTCTGATACCATGATAGAAATAATAGAAGATAAGAACAAATATTGAATGAAACTCTAGGCAAGTGGCTCTGATACCATGATAGAAATAATAGAATATAAGAACAAATATTGAATGAAGCTTTATTGAATAGTTGAAATGCTTCAATACGTTAACATGTTCCCTAGAATAAAGGATTTTCCTCAACAGAATAGAGAAATTTCCTCATATAGTTAGGAAAATCTTATCTTCTATCATATACCTTATTTCAATGATTCTTAAAAGCAAATACTCTGCATAAAATATTGACTCTGTTAATGGATTTTGTTTGTGCTTGCTGATCAAATAATGTCTATTGGTTTGGATGAAAACTGATGCTTTTCTTTTAGTTAATAAAAATTTAATTTGTTTCACCAAAAATGTTTTTTTAAAAAATAATTGATTCAGTTTTACTACCCAAACACACAGTTTTTGTGTTGTGCATTGTCAAAAACTTACTGGTACTTCTTTTGAACTAATAAATTTCTTAAACTGTTTTTTCTGCTTGTTCAGTTCATTTGTGTCCTTTTAAGGGGATGATAATGTTTTACTCTTCGTTCAATCAGCATCTTTTTTTTTTTTATAGGTTTTTCAGACGTGTAATATTACAAATTTACTGACGTTTTACGAGTAGGTGTTGTAAAGACCTGTGCATCATTTGTAGGTGGAAGATAAGTATTTGAATATTAGTTTGTTATATTTTAGGACAATTTACCTATAAATTGCAACAACAACAAAAAAAACATGAAGATAGGTCTGAACCTTATGGCCAATCTCTGAGTGAAGATGATGTGTGTTCATCAATTAGTGAGATGCATGTAGGCCTAACCATGGTTCTGGTTTCAAAATCAATAGTTTGGATTCATTGATTCGGATTGATTAGAAAAATAAAAAAAAGGATGTTGATTCCGATTGATTAAAAAATTAAAACGGATTATCAAATTTTGAATTTATGTCCTTTGACTCTAAATTTAATGTGTTAATAATCATTGCACCATATAATTCATATTTGTCTTCTTCTTCTTTTTCGTTAGCTTGAAATTGAATCAAAATATCAGTTTCAATTTCAATCGTCTTTGGAACTAGCTGAATCGTTGACTTAATTGGAGATCGGTTCTTAATCGATTTGGGTCGGGGTCAAATCGAATCACATTAAGGACAGGTTCAAATCATAATTACTTACAACACAATAATAAAGATAACAAGCATGTTTCTTTTGAATCGTTAGTCTTAGCTTGGTTTTGCTTATAGTCCTAAACATGTCTTTTGTGTCTTTTATATGAAAAAACATGTCTTTCACTTTAACATAAAAACCTAACAATAAGCGTGAGAAAGCTATAAAGTGCATACCAAAAAAAACAAAATCCGAGCTATAAAGGGCATATGAAAACAATCCAACATATTTCAAGAAGCTATAACGGTTGTTTAATCAACGTTAGAGATGACATACTTAATGTGTAACCCTTAAGCACCAAGTCTGGTCATACCCAAATGATGTTTTGTCTTCTGAAAACAACACATGGTTTTCTTGACTATATATTATAGTGTTTTCAAAAACCCAAATAATTAATTATTTTTACTCAATAACCTATAACTTTAACATTATCCTGAACTTATTTTGTTTTATTATTATTATTATTATTATTATTATTATTATATATATATATATATATATATATATATATATAGATAGATATTCTTTATGTCATACATATTTTCTCTTGTGTGGCAATTTAGAGCTTGGCACATCAATCATTGCCTGATCCATCAGAACTTAGCTATGATGATTGCTAGACTTTGGACCACTTCAAGATCATGCTGTCCCAATCAAAATAATTAAGATCATGATTACAGCCTTTCCTAGTGAATCTGACATAAAGTCTCTCCCTTCACCCTTGTAGGATCCAAGTAATCTCCTTTGTCATCATGCACTCAGAGCACAGTGTATGTGATCTGGAGATTTCTGAAGCCCACTGAAATATATGGTAAGTGGCCACCGATCATATGGCGAAGCCAAAATTCCATGTATATCCCTCCCAAATTACTTGTATGTCTTCATAGGTAAACTCGGTCGATTGACCATTAAAGTTACAATATTGAAACTCTAATTGATAGTAATATATGGTACAGAAATTTTCTTGGGACAGTAATGACGTTAATAATATAAATCCGAACTAACAACTGCTAATCATGATTGATAAAGGTTAGCCCGAGTGTTTTGCATGACCATTAATGGTAGGTGTATATGTGAAAGATTAATATTGGGGACAGAAATTTGTTATTTCGAACTTTAGACATGTAACAACCCCGAAGAGGAAAAGTGTCATTGCATTCCTTCTTTCTTGCATAGCTTTGAAGATCTATTTTATAACTAGCTTCAGATCAGTATGTGATCAAAATCTGCCTTCACCACTTAACAAAATATGATGATTTAGATTAAAATTATTATATATATATATATATTAAATATTTTTATTTTGAATAATATCATCCTGATCGATATGTACTGGCCCACTAACAGATCGATACGCAGACCATCCGTTATCGGATGGTATCAACCTGATTGTGGGTCTTCTTCTTGTGTAATGCGACGAGGAGAAGAAAAAGAGGATATTGTTGAGACAACATAATTCTTTTTTTTATTATATATATATATATTAGGTTTGTCAAGAAATAAGGATGAAAAATATGTAGTAGAATTTTACATTTAATATTTATTGATCTAACTGTGTCGTTCCACCATCACAAATATCAGTCATTATACAAAGAAACCTAGATATTATGGTCCAACATTATGAACATACAAGAGCAAAGGTTGTGATCCAGGTGGGCCCACATCGAAGAATAAGAATCTTCATAAAATTCAAAAACGTATTTATCAAAGATAAAGCTTTGTGGAAATCCTCAGATGGAGGTGTGATCCACCAGGTGGGGCCACATCAAAGAATTAGCATATAGTAGTGGGAACTAGCCGAACATGTGCATAGGGAGGAGCCAATTGGTTCGTGGGGCCCTCCCGAAGAGACAGGAGGCTGATTCGAGGGGGAGGAGAACAACTTCGTATGGACCTCAACTTGTGGGACCCACTGTGCAGGGAGAAGGGCCATGTCGCCACATGGACGTGTGACCCATCGGTGGGCTCCAGATTCCCACCACTCATGCATGGTGCGAAGATAAAGAAAAGCTTCTTTATTTGACCCACAAACCTCTCCCTCTCCCTTCCTTCTTGGAAGGATGACACGAGCCAACCCTAATCGCAAATCAAGATGTATATATATATATATATATATATATATATATATACTTCACATACCTCAACACCAGTATACATCATGTTTCTTTTGTGCTGCGCTCCATACATCGCATGTGCTACACAAACCTCTCCACCAAGAGTTCTTCCAATCAACAGTTCATTCCCAAACCAGACACGAAAGAGGGAAAGCATGGAGGGATAAAGAGAGATGATAGTCTCAGTATGTCCAACGCAAGCATTCGTGTTTCAGTCTAAGCTTTCACTTTAACTCATCACTAATGTATGAGCTTCTTTTCTTCTAAAGATTTCTCTCTCTCTCTAAAGAACCATAATTAGATCCGGTTGCTATTTCTATAACATGATTTCTCAGATTTCAATATGATAAATCTATTAAAAATGATCATGAGAATTGGAATCACTAACAGATCACACACACACTCACAGAGTCGTATAGATTAAACAAGCATTTAGATGACATAATTCAACCCAGAGCAGCTGAAAGGTAACTCACAATCCCCAGGAAAAAAAGAGAGGTTGTGGGTTTCTGAAGTACGTTAACATGGAGCTGGATGTGTGATGGGATTAAGGAAGAGACCAGGCTTCGGTGCTGCATCACTGCCAGTTTCGGAGCCATTAATCCTCTGGCAGGACGGGCACAGCGCGAGGGTGGCCGCCGGGATCTGCATGTACAGCGGCGACGGCGCTGAGAATCTGAGAGACTTCATCTCCTGCAACTCCTTCCGTAGCCTCTGGTTCTCCGCGGTCAGCTTCTCGTAGCACCTCCTGAGGATCTCGCAATCTACCTCTGTCTGCTTGAGCTTCGTCCTATAACCAAAACATGGATAGAGGAGATGGATACAATGAGAGAGCAATAGATCTGTGCAAGGAGCTACGATCGCTGCGTTCACACCTTGCTCTCCTGTTCTGGAACCATACTTCCACTTGCCGCGGCCGGAGATTTAGCTGCTTGGCCAAGGCTTGTTTTTGTTTCTGATCAGGACAAAGATAAGAGATGGAAGCTCACAGAGGAAAGCACGAACAGTCCATGTAATTACGTCGAACACTTACAGGATTAAGGGAGGTGTGCTCCTTGAACCTGTTCTCCAACATGGCGGACTGCTCCTTCGTGAGCCTAAGTTTCTTCCTGACACATCCGTTGTCCTCCTCGTCCTCCTCCGCTTCGTCGCTTCCGACATCCTTCTCCCTCAAAACGATCGTCGCATGCGGAGAGGAGAAGGACGAAACCGCGCTACGAGAAGACGACGCCGGCGCCGGCCGAGACTCCTCTTTTGCTTTGGCAGTTTCAGCGTAGGCATCGGTGGAGAGGCTTAAGGCGAGGGACGGCTGGTCGGAGCCCAAGTTCGTGAGAGGCGAGCACCGCTCTCGTGGCCGGAGATGTTCGGCCGATGTTGTGGTCGCCGAACCGACGCCCAGCCCGAGGGAGAGGGCAGTCTCACGGATGTCTTGTGAGTTGTTTATGTCCATGTCTAGCTCCGCTCAGATCTCTGCCTCTTCCGCTACTGGTTCTTGTTTATATTGCTTGAGAGAGAGAGAGAGAGAGAGAGAGATGGTGACGATGGGTGTCAGCAAAAGGAAAGAAAAGAAAGAGGAAAAATGGAATGGAAATAGAACCGAGTATGGATTATTAGGAAAAACGTTTGGCATGGGAGTCTATCTGAAAAAAGAATAATTGTGGACAAATGTGACAATTCAACTCCTAGCTATAGAAATTTTAGACACGTCACACTTGTCCGGGTGTGACCTTATTTTTATTTCATATTATTAATAAAAATATTCATATGTAAAAGAAGGATGGGAAAAAGGATTGGAAAAAAAGTTTCATATCATTAAAAATTAAAAGAATCGAAGGACATATATTATAAGTTTGATATATGACACAACAATTTAAAATGATGAGTGCCAAAATTGTTGTAGGTCAAATGATAGTTTACTTATCCATGCGTGAGTATAAAAAAGAGATACTATCAAAATATTCATTAGACTTGACTTATTTGATTTATCCTTACAATTAAAGGAAAAAAAATGATCAAACCCATATATATATATATATATATATATATATGAATTATGTTTGGTGGGATGAATTCTGTACTCTTTATCATTGAAGTGATATCACAAAGTCGTCGACCAATGATGCCATGATTAAAACCCCCAAGTATTAGTTGTTGTGTAGCCCTCCGTAAAGGCCACACATGAGCTGTTGCCTCGCTGCAAGGAGTAATTGCAAGCTGCAACCTCACACTGTGGTAGAGATATGGGGCTCATGTAGCTGTGCTCCCTCCCTTTGTCTGGTCTTTCTTTGGCTTGTGGCGGTGGAGAGCAGGGAAGGACCGATAGAATTAACATCCCAAGCTTAATTTCCTCTAAATATATATAGCAAAGGAGTTATGCACCCACCCCGACCTCCCTATCTTTCTTGCATGCATAAGAGAGAGAAGAAAATATTCCTAAAGTCAAGAACGATCGAAAACAAAAATATTTTACTAGCCGTAAATGGGTAGAAACTTTTTGTATTTCTTGAATCATTTTGATCTCTTAAATCCATGAGCATTAAAAGGGTCTTGCTAATTACGCTCCGTCATTTTCTTGTAGTGCTAACTGTAGCTGAAACATCTGTCATGGAACTATGATCAATTGTTGATTCACAATGGATTCCTCAGCCAAGTAGTGATCGAACTGATAAGCTTCCTATCAATCTCCCCTACCACTAAAACATTGGGAAGATGCATATTTGAGTCAATTAATTACCAGATAGATAGATGTATATTCTTAAGTCAGTCACCGAAACATACCAAGATAGATAATGCAACTTCGATGCCACCGGACAAATCGATGGCCAAACGCATGATTAGAGCCACAAACAATGAGGAAGTGCTCAGAAACTAAACCTAATCACATCGGATTATGACAAAAACCAGTGGAAGCTTTTCGGACGTCATCCCGTCCCTCAAACCAAGTAGCTGGCGCCGAAAGCGCGACGTGTCGTGACATGTCAGCACGGTCCCGCCAATGATTTTTTGCTATCGTATGAAGTGGTAGGCGCAATCATGGAGCTCGTATGAGGTGATCCCAAGAAAAAGGATGGGAGGATAAGAGGAGTTTGGATTGGAGAGCACAACAAGCACATGAAGTTTCTGTGTCTGTTCTCGCCCACTTTTTCTCTTGCAGACGTGTAGTCTGCAAACTACGATGAGTGCCCCCACTTTGTTTCTTGTCTTTCTACTGGAAAGTGAATGCCCAAAGAGTGTCGATAAGTGCTTCGGTTGCGTCACGAATACTATTCTTTGAATCAGGAAGAGACATTAAAAGATATATGAGTGAAAAATCGACTTAGTGGTCTTAAATTTTAATTTCAATATAATTTAAATTAATTTTTTAGCATTAGAGTATTAGGTTGATGATTTATGATTAGTCTTAACCCAAAACATAGCAACCAAAGATAATAATCTTGACATAGTTTCATTTTGATTTGAATCCTTAAAATTTCAAGGTGAGTGGTATATCTGATGTGCCATAAAAAAATATTATCGTATAATTTTTTTTTTAGAAAAATAGGCTTAACTTCATTTTGACTTGAATTGATGGCAGAGTACATATATAAGAGCTAATCCATAATATAATTGATATCTTATTACCATATATGGTGGTGGTCATGGACTAGTTCTATTTTGACTTTGACTTGAATTCTCAAAATTTTCAGCTATAAGAATACGATAATATAAAAACAAAAAAAGAAAAAAAATTATTTTGAATTGACTTTCTCACATTTTTAAAAGGTATTCGAGTCTTGTGGACAAGAATAGAATGATGTGAGTTGAGTCTGCAGAATAAGATACCAGCAACTTTCGAATTATATTGACAGCATTGATTACCGCTTAGATGTTTGCCAATTGCTACAAGTGATTGGAATACATTGGTTAGTTGTGCCTACAAGTTATATCCGGTGAACTAATGCTTTTTGTTGTTGTTGTTGTTGTTGTTGTTAATGTTAAAGTAAGATATGATTATTCCATACGTTAAGATTCCAAGTTAACCTTTGTTTGAGTCTGAGTCTGAATTTATCATACAAGTTAACCTTTGTTGGGAGATAAGTGGGCTTAGCTAAAAACTTAATCGTAGTGACATACTTGACAAAGACATGTCTGATGCTTAAGTGAGTAATTTGAAAGAAGAGCGATTTAGCCTAATTCCTAAGACAACATGGTTTAGCCTTGGAACGAAGCAATCTAGGCTACACCATAATATCTAAGGTTAATGAGACGTTTTAGTAAAACATAATATTTCGTCGTCATGTTATCCATTTGTCATATTCTTTTATAAGTTAAAAGAAGATTAAGGTATAATCCCACAATCAATACATCTTCAACCATATTTATTTGAATAACACATCAATCAACAATACATCTTTTAGTATCACAAAATATCATGATCATTTCTTATCTCCATCGACAAAAACTCAACATTTTTTAATGGACCATTTTGTGTAACATGTTTTTCACTATAAACTCAATATCCCTAGGGCTAATTATAAATTATCTGCTATAGTTAGTTGTCTTTAGCATATCAATTTATATACTTTAAAAAGTTACATTAATATCTCTATAGCTACAAAATAAAATAATTAAAGGATTTAAATAAAAGGTGGAAAGATAAGTGAGAAAAAATTAAAAAAATAGAAATAATCATATACTTTTAAAAAATAAGATTGATAAACTTATCTATCTCATATATGATCCAATTAGAAACTAATGATAGTAATCTCAACGAAAACATCTTGACTATGCTTATGATCAAATTAAGTGTTATTACATAGCATGTTGACCGATGATTTAGCTCGGGTTGATACTGCATAGAAAGTGCATGTCCTTCCTGAAGAGTCGACGAGGAGAACTGTTATAGAAAACTAGCATGAGACGTGAGCATAAAGAGCCGTTGTGGAGAGATGAGGAGTTGGCATGAGGATCCAACATAGAAAGCTAATGTGGAGAGCTTCCCGATGTATGGAGGGAGCGAATTGATTTGGGAAGACGGACCACCTTGTTTGTGGGGAAGTCATCTCGCAACTCCTTAGCCGAGCCGTGAATCTTGCACGATTGGTTGGCATTGAGGGAGGTCCGAACGTGACCTTTTCGATGTTTAAGTTAGAAGGTTAGGGAAGGAGTGAGTTAGTTGTATTAAAGAGAGTGTAGTATTTTTCTACTTACCTATGTTTGGCTTGAGATTTAGTTTTTATACTTGGGAACCTGGCGACAAGATGAGAATTGGTGAGGGCCCCCCCTACCCTATTCGTTACGTGCCATTTATGGAGGCGACTTACCAACTTACCGATGTGTCATCCCGAGGTCAACATCAGCATAGAACCATTGGGATGTCATTCCCTGCTCGACTTCTTACCACTTTGAGTCAAGAAAAGAGTGGTTCCTTCTTTAGTCATCCGAAAAAGGAGGGTGTGGGAAAGGTGAACGTCGTCGGCTATTAATGCGAGGGCATGACCTTTTCTTCGATCGGAAAGTTAGGACAGGTAGGGTTCATGGGTTTGGTAGAGCTTCCCATACTTTTACTTAAGTCGCCTGCTCAGCTCGGGTGGTAGGATGAGTCGGAGGTGATGGAATTTCCCTATCTCTAAGAAAACAACAGCCAAGCTCACTATCTAAATGTGTGTTGTATGTTTAGCTCAAAAGGAACATCAAGTAAAAAAAGTGACAAAAGCATATTACCGTAAAGAGGGCAACATTTGGTTTAAAAGCCCACCAGCGATGAATTCTTGGGTGGAAAGTAGGATTGATATCGGAAGAGAATATTGTAAATGATTTGAATGTGAAAGGTATTGTAAACAAGATAGTGGTGATATGATGGCCAATGATTGATCTTACCATTCTAACCAAATCATTTGTGTCTGACTTTAAAGGATGTGATATGATGCTAATCGCTTACGTTCAAGTCGTGCCGAGAGACTCTAAAATATATTATTCTTCTCCTTCATCGTTACCATCAAATTTAGTTGGCCTTAGACTATAGTTATCACTGCATCATCAAATTTGATTGACCTTAGAAATTATGTAGTGGTAAACATGATTTTTTTGAGAAGCTCATATCCAATTTGCCTAACTGTGTGGATCTTTAGCACATAGTTAGAACTAAGACGCAGCCATTGATTACGTCACGAGGGGAAGACACAGGTCTTCCCCTTTCAGTCTTTTGGAAGGTTGAATCCATATCATAACAATGTCATGTCAATCGGGCTAATTATAGATTATTTTTTTATAATTAATTATCTTTAGTATTTCAATCCTTACATATTCAAAAAATATATTAGGATCTTTATACTTATAAAAATGAGATATTTAATTTTATTTCTTTTTATTCTATCGATTTTGTTGATAAAAATATCATAGAGTTTATCACCAATGAGTTTACCTCACTTTGGTTTACCACTAAGCATATGCAATATTTTCGTTAGTAGAATCAACGGTACGAAGTGAAACGTGATTAAATGCTTAATTTTCATAAATATAAGACTCTCAATATGATTTTTAAAAATATAAAAAATAATAATGATATCTAATTATAAAATATAATATATAATTAGCAAGAATGTGCTACTGTACTATATTGTAAGTTTTGGTTGACATTGATATTATGAGAGCCGACGGAAGTTGTATGCTTAGGATGGGCCTTACGAGGAGAAAAGCATGAGAGTTTGCAAGTCCAAAGACATATAACGAGGCTGCCGAACTTGATCTACCAAAACCAACTCCCAAGAGGAACAAGAAAATTAGATTTAAAGTACATAAATAGCTGCAATATCAAGTGATGCAGCTTGTCATCAGAGTCAGAGCAACAACACATGAGAAAGGCATGGAGAGAGCAAGCCAATACATCATTTGGAAATCAAGTAGTTGGGCTTTGAACTAATGGATTGTGTGTGCCAACATCAAAAGGCCTAAGTCTGTTGTAGTTCCTCTGCACCAAAATTTTGAAGAAATAATAATTATTTCTCCTGCAGAACCCCTCTAGAAATCAAATAGCTTGAAGCAAACTGATACAAACTTGAGGGTTTCATCCACAGCAAAAGAACCCATAACTTATTTCTTTATTGACTCGGTTATTAAAAATTTAAATCAATAGAACATGTCTTATATGCTCCATCGACTTAAGCTTTTAGAATTACTGTGATTGTAATTCGCATGGCAAATTCATCTATAGGTGCTGTCACAAAATTTTACTAATAACATAAAAAAATCATAATTATTATTGAGAAATTTCCCATAAAGGTGGTGGGTATTGAAAAATCATAGAGATAGGGATGATAGAAGAGAAGAATAGAGACACACTCCATGATTCAGAACTTTTGTTGATTATCATAAATTATAATTTATCATTATCTCGTTACTTTTCTCGTTTCTCTCCTTGAATCCACTCGTAGAGGGTTAAACCAAAAGTTTTTCTTTCGAGTCAATATTTAAAATTATATTTCGATGGATATATATTATCTTGATTGGACTAATCTATTAGATTATATGATTCTATCTAATTAAGTAAGATATATTATAGATATGATTGGATTTTGATTATGATCATCCACAAATAGGATGAAAGTTTAATTATGGTAGGATTCGATGATCTTGATAGAAGAGATTATAAATATTCTTTCATGTCCCTTTAGTAACATAAAATAAGATTATAAATATTCTCTAATCTCTCTTTTGTTCCTAATTCATTACTCATAGAAAAAGAAGAGAATACAAGTCTAGTTCTCTTTATAGATCGATATTACTATAGCTTTTGAATCTGACGATGATGTATTCGCAGATCAAATAAAAGTTTTCTGAATGACATTGAAAGATACACATCATAAATTTGATTTATTGTTATTTGATTTCATATTTTGATATTAAAAATTTTGATATCATATTAACATAACAATAGTTTTTATGCTTATAATTGATATTAGAGATATGTTTGTGAATTCAAATATTTTACCTATGTTTGTTAACACTTTTCACTCGTGAAAATATATTGTTTAATAATTATTTATAATACCTAAATGATTTATTTGTATTATCGATTTACTTTTTAATCTAGTCTGTTTTGTTTTATCATATGCCTGCAGACGTATTAAAGTTTTTCCCACAACGATGATTTTTGTACTTACATAATCGTATTTCTCGTCGCAGAGATAGACTAATAAAATCAGCGGGCGATGCACCCTCCCATGGCTCACACTCTACTCTTCTTACCGTGCAACTGCCAGCAAGCATGGCCTGCACGTTGAACCCCTCAGGCCTCCTGCAAGATAAATTGTTCCGATTAACCATCAAACTTCCATTGCCTGCCATGCTACATCCTCTGTTGCAATCCATCTCCCACCATCAATGCTAAATGCTGCACACCATATGCAGCGCTGTGGTCCATATGGTCGGCATGACGGACGGTCGTTGTTGTTGTTGTCGCCGCCAGCGGCGGAACCGAGAGTCCCGGGAGGACTAGTTCGCCGGCCCGCCCCGCCTTTGTCTGGCGCTCCATGACAGTGCTGAGAGTGCTTCACATGGAGACGGTCCCACACGGCAATGTCACTGTGGCAGCAGCAGTGAAGTCTTCTGGACTCGAGTCATCAGAATGCAGCAGGAAAGAGCAGCTCCAGTGGCATTTGAATGACTGGGGCATCCTGGATTCCCAGCACTGACGCATTTCTACAAACAGATTGGTTGCGTTGTCTTCGGAAATCGCCAGTTAGGGAGCAGTCAAGAAATCAGCGTCGTCGTTGGACAAGCTGGTCCACTGACCTGTATGCTTGGATTGTTCCAAGACAGGTTTGCGCCATGACCTGTGTGCACACAGGACAACATCCACATGTCTGCTTCCTTACGTTTCCTGTTGTGGATGATGTCAGAACCCTTTTCTGAGGCCAAGCCGAACAAAGTTTCCGAGCTCCATGAATGCGTCATCTGCATGTCAAATGTAACTCACAACAGTTGAAACGAAGAAATCATTTCTGCATTGTAGGGAAGCTTAGATAGGATCATCAAACTCCGATATACTTGTGAGCAGTAAAGAAGCATTGAATTATCTGTCACGAATCTTAGATGGAGGAAGATGAAGACATACAAAGCAGATAAAAGAAGAGTAAACCCAGCTGCCAAAAGTGGATATGACAAATCCCTTAGCTACACAAGTGGAAGAAGCATGCACCAAAACTGGAAATGGCCCCCCCACCTTCTCAGGTCATGAATTCTTCTTATGGGAGTGTATATGTTACAAATCTTTTCTTTGATAATGTGGGATTGTATAATAACATTGCCATGGAAATGATTTAATTGACTGTTTTGCAAAAGCCCTTCATTTATATTAACGTCAACAGTGTCATTGAATAGTTTCAGGTCTCATAGTAGAAGCATGTCATGATATTTAATGCAGGCATACTAATTCAAAGTTGAATACAAAGGAAAAGATCTGATTCAACCACGTAAAGTCATTAAAAACAAACTTCTACACATGATTCCTTGGAGCACTTTAAAATCGTGCTCAAGGAAGAAGAAAGAGACAGAGGGCAACGCACAACCTCTTGATGAAACGAAACAGACATAGAAACATGGTAGGTACCATCACACGGTCTTTTACGTCACTGGCATCATCTCTCCAACATGCGATCTGAGGATGGCAGAGTAAGGATCCATTTGGGCATGCATGATTGCATCCTGCATCCTGAGTTGCAGATCACCTTGTGGCCATGACAGGAAACCACGAAATCGTCGAGCCGTTGGATCGCCAGCTCGAGCGTCTCCGCCGACATGTTGGCGAAGCAGACGCGGAACCACCCCGGCTCGTCGCAGTGGCATGAGGAACCCGGGGAAATGTTTAGCCCCACCTGGTACACCATCGTCTTCCACAGCTCCATCTCTCCTTCAAAGGTGTTGGACTTCAGCAGGTGTCTCATGTCCACCCAGCAGAACAAACCCGCATTGCTATTCAGGCAACTGATGCCGGTTCTCTCGAGTCCACGAACGAGCAGGTCATGCCGCTCTTTGATCCTCCTCTGGTTCTCCACGATGTAGCTTCTTCTGAACTCCTTGTCTGAGAGCAGTGCGGAGAGGAGGTACTGAGTCTGGGAAGAGACGAGCCCAAAGCTCGACATCTTAGTGGCCGCAGCCACCACCGTCTCATTATTAGAGTAGATTGCACCGACTCGGAACCCAGGGAGGCCGAGATCCTTGGAGAGACTGTAGACGAGGTGAACGCGATGTGCCACATTTTTCCGGCCCTGGATGGCCTCCATGACGCTGATGAACCCTGGAGAGTCGAAGTTGGTGCCCGAGTAGACCTCGTCGCTGATGAGATGGATGTCTTTGGCGACGACGAAGTCGATCAGGGTGTCGAGCTCGACCCGTGTCATCGTCGTGCCCAATGGATTGGAAGGGTTGGTCATCAGAACTCCTTTTACTCTCAAGCGAAGCTTTCGTGCCCGTCGATGGGCTTTCTCGAGTGCCGCCTTAGTGATCCGGAAGCCATTGGAGCTTGAACAACGTACAGGAACGATTTCTGCACCAGTTCGCCATTTGAGATCCCTGTCGAAGCTGTTATGCACGTAGTTGTGTGAGACTAATGTACAGTGTAGGTATGAGAATGGAAATTGTGGCAGGTCCCTAGTTCCATACCCCGGGTAGTACGGCGTAGGGAGAAGGAATGCTTCGCCGGGTTCGGCGAGGCAAAATATGAGAGTCTCGTTAGCAGAAGTGGCGCCTGCCGTGAGGACGAGCTTGTGGGGATCGAATTTCACTGTGTTTCGTCTCGACTCTCCCATGAAATCTGCCAGTGCCTGCAAATGTTTACGTAGAAGAAGATCGATCAACACAGGGAAGCTCGCTCATTCCCGCACATTTGAGAATAGAGACGGTATCCGATGCTTACCTTCTTGAACTCAGGCAGGCCATGATAATCCTGGAAAAGGCCCAGCTCGCGGAACACGAGGACGCCGTCTCGCCTGAGCCCCGTCGCGTCGGGGTGGCTTTCGAGCCACGACTCGATCAGGTCGAAGGAGAGCTGCATGAAACGTGACATGAAGATCAAGACTCGGTGGCTATCAGAGAGCATGCCGAGCATGCGGAAATGGGATTCATGACCATTATCAGACCTGGTTCTCTGCGAGACCCATCTGAATGATGCCGGTGGGGTTCGTCTTGGGATCGTAAGGGTTCTTCTCGTACTCCTGCCATCCCAGGAAGTAGGAGGAGTCCTGTCCATGGGTGTTGCACGCGGCCTTCCTGGAGAGCAGCTGCTGCGGCATTATGGTCCGCCGAGGAGAGTGGGAATGGGAGACTGCTTGGCGAAGAGAATTTGCTGTGGAGGGATTGTTCGGGATGGAAGACTTATATGCAATTATATAGAGAACGCCGCGGTGAACATGCAGGAGAGAGAGAGAGAGAGAGAGAGAGAGAGAGAGAGAGCGCCTCAAGGAGACAAGGAGAACACAAGAGTGATGCTGAACCCACGAATTCGCGACGTACCTCGCAACCGACCTGCCTCGTCGTTGGCTGCAGCACTGCGTCCTCAGTGGGCCCCTTCGACTCTACCACTGATAAATAAATAGTCTAAAATAATAAATAACTCGGTATATTGCGATTTATCCGCTTTTTTTGAGATCACAATAGGACCGACGATAGCCCATAACAATTTAAGTTGATGGAGCGTTGACCATTAAATAGGTCAAACATTTGTCGCGTTCATAAGAAAGAGAGATTGCCGGATCGTAATCAACGATCCACTTCATGCAACATCTTGATGGAATCGGTTGGGTCCAACCGTAATTAAAGATCAGCCATTTAATTGGATCCGCCATATTAGGTTGCAAATGGATCATCCTTAATATTTGATGGGCATTTGATCTTTGACCCATATTGCATCCACGTTGACCACTTTAATAAGATTGGACTAAGAGATATTATTGGTAGCAGACTCATGCTAATATAACCAGAAAATTTACAGCTATTTGTATCTATAATGCTCTCAAGTAAAAGTTTGTTATTTTGGTATTCATGATCTCAAGAAAACTATTAATCTTCATATATATATATATATATATATATATATATATATATATATATATATATAATTTTATAGGGACTCTATCGTTTAAACCTAATATTATTTTTTCTAAAATAAAAAGAATAATTTAATCCTCTCCAAACACAACTAAAGTTATCATGTGTCCCTATATAAATGGAGAATATTTAATGGTCTTGATATGAGGTATAACTATAGTTATTAGAACTGAACCGCTCATCAATTCAGGTAGTCGAATTGATGGGGCTAAACTCATCATATCATAGGGTTTAACATTTTAATAAATAAAAAATATAATTATATAGTACGTTAAAAAAAAATTAAATATATAAATAATATTTTAAATCTTTTATTATATAGTGAAAGAGAATGAAGCAAACACGTTGAATGCATTAGAAAACAACATATATAAGAAGATTTTATTCTCTTTCCATCCATACACATAAGAAATATAAATTATATCCAAATATTCTTAACATAAATTCTAATATCTTTAGTTATAAATAAAAAGTCGAAAACAAATATCAGATTTATCAAATTAAAAAACCGAATCGGTGTGAGGTTTTGATTCTCGATTTTTCAGATTCGACCAATTCGATAGGAACAAAAAGGTTCCTATCAGCATTGATGTATGATTTGTAAGTTGGTCGTATCATGTAGAAGAGCGGTCTCTTTCGTCAAATGCCTCCCTCGCATGGCACCCAAATTTGCACCGACAAATCGTCCTTACTTGTCACATCGTCTTTGTCGTCAATCTACAGTATCAATATGTGTGCTTTCTTCAGGTGCATGTTTATGGTGAAATTTGCAAATTATATATATGTATAACTAAGGGGAAAGTAGCTTCTTTCTAAATTACAAAATTTCTCTCTACATTCTTAAGACAAAATTAAATGTTTGAGACACTGCTTTTTTTTTTTTTTTCCATCGACAACCAATTTCTATTAGAGATATTTTGATCACTTTCAGAAAAAAAAAAATCTGATGAACAATCACAGAAAAAATTTGATCATTGATATTTGCATTTTTTTTTGTTATGTTTTATATTCTTTTAATTTCTTATTTTAATTTTCAATGAGAAGGGTTTGGACAAGGTGATCTCTCATTTCATTATACTCTCAATATGTAAATAAAAGAATGAATAACCGATGTAAGAAAAGGTTAGAAGAAATGTTTTTTTATGGCATTATTAAATACAAATTAAATATTGGTAAATAAAAAAAAGGTTGTTCTAAGAAAATTAATAATACTTGTAAAAATCACAGAAAAATAAAACATCAAGGAAGCACAAATTATTATTTCCCTCGTTTACATCTTAAGAAGTCATGATTAACTTCTTTCATCCTTTATCTTGCTTAGGACTTTAAATCTCTCATCACCTTTTTATGGTTTTGTTTGAGCAACACTTTTATATTGAACTCAAAGACATTGGTTTCTCTGTCACAATCAAAAGTATAGAGTGATGTTTTCAGATTATATAAGAGAACTCTTATGACTTTAACATTGACATGAAACGCTTTATAATTATTATCTACCTATTTATTTTTTTTTAATATTTAAACTTCTAGCATTTAGATTTTATTTTTTTTTAATTTGATGATAAAATATTAAGCTTTTATAATTTATAGTTTATTTATTTTACATTGTATCACTTTTAAAAATATTTATTTTGTTTAACGTTTCATTTTAGTCTTGACATAAACTATTTATAATGTTTGGTTATGATAATTTCGGATATGCTTGGAATGTATAAGAAAGAGTAGAGAAACAAACAGTAAGAATGCTCTAAAGGTAAATATTGATATTGTATTATCTTTTCAGTAAGAAGCTTTTGTTCTAAATCTTGCAACTATGTTTTTTTCTTTTTCTTTTTACCATTGTTTAAATTTAATACTATATATGATAGAACTCATTCTAATGCTATTTGGATGTAGTTTGACATCCTACATCTAATATATTCTGTGTCATATGAGTTACAAATTTGTATATTTAAGTATGATCCACATGCTTATGAATAAAAAGCTAAGGACAAGCGATCGAAATGTTACCCCTTCGATCCATCCATCTTCTTCTTATGCTCAAGCTAATGCAAATGTTCATGGATAATAGCTACGGAAACACAGTTAAAAAAAGTTATCCATTTATCTTCTACTTATGCTCGTGCTTATCTACACATTCTCATGAATAAAAGCTGCAAAAGAAAAAAAAAAAAAGGATCAAAATATCATATATCCATCGATCTTTTTACTTCAACAAAAACTAGAATTTAATATCTTAGATATAATAACTTTCTATTTAAGTTATGGATTATAATCCTTTGATAAATTATTATGATGCATCACTAATAGATCAATATTTTAGATATAATGATAATACTCGTCGTTACCCATTTCTCTACGTTACTATTCGTTCTCAATCATGGAGCATCATTAGGGATCTGCGCCGTCATCCATCGCGGTTATCCACCTAATGCGCCAAAACCAGCAAGGCTCGACACAAAAAGGTTCACAGCATCAGTGCATGGGATGTAGCATGAAGCCATGAAACAAGCAGCAGCAGCAGTAGTAGTGATCGCAGACATGAAGCTGGACCAGTTGTGGGTTGCAGGGGGCGGTGTGGGAGCACATGCTCCTGCATGCAGCAATGGAGCTTCCCATGGCTCGGGGACCAGTTCTGTAATGCACCCCATGGATGGTGACAACAAACATGTCATTGCACCCTTCCATGGCTCTCTTCTTCAATGGGGGTAGGCCAGAAACAGAGAGGATAACTAAAACCTATCGTATTTGTTGGGAATATATATATCAAACCATACATTGCTTCTCTTACCCATTGCAAAGTGCAAAAGAAATAAGTTTTTTTATATCATCCTATAAGTACGATCGTGAAAAAACAACGTAAGAAGTAGAGAGGATTTCTTGGAAATAAAAATTCTTTTCTTTTTTCTTTCTCAATTGCTTTTACTTCAATTTTCTACGTGCATGTGTGAGGTTTTGTCTTACGATGGTGATTACATCCGTCCCGACAAATTGGTTTAAACTTTACCTTTCAATTTACACATTTAATCGTAGCATATATTTCCTAAACACAATGTCTTCTCCAACTAAAATTCCGAATAGGACAAAAACAAGAAACAAGGAAAAAGAAAAGAAAAAAAAAAGTCTTTCTTTAGTTCTGACATCAAATCTAACTTGACGTAGAAGATGGAAACCAAATCCAACTTCTCCATCCTACCCATTCTTCCGTGACTGCGTTCCTGACTTGGAACACATCGTAGCGTCAACGACAACAACACATACCAAACTCGACAGAGATCCGCTGCAGGCATGAGACCCATACCGGCGGTGACGAGCTCAGAGCATTGATGTGGGATAGAAGTCAGGAAAGCTGCAACATCTGAGGCAGTCAATGAGACGCCGATGGCTTCGTACGCGGTCGTCGTCCCCGCAGCATTAGTAAATGGGGCCCGCGAGGTGTACTTCTGCTCACCCATGGCCATGCAGCCTTCGACCTGTTCGACATGAAGAGCATATGATGGTGTCGCTTGTCTGACCACGAAACCCTCAAGTGCAGAATCATGCATGGCTTCGGAGGGATGCAGAAGAAGTCATGGTTTGCAGACTACATGTAATCAATCCTTCGTGAGGGGAAGACCTTGAAAGAAGTTGTCGGCAATTGACATCAGGTTGGATGATTGATAATGGTGTTTGACATGTGGATCATCGAACATCACGTTAACATTATGCCTGATTAGTTCAACACGTCGGTCAAATGGTCTATCAAATTTGCATAGCGCGTGAAAACGTCAAACATAATATCTGACGACGATTCGATCGAATCTGTACATTCGAGTAACGCCCAGTGATCCCGCACTACTGTCGTACGTATTAAATGTCCACTGTTTCCTAATTGTTGTGAGAAAACAGATACAACAAAGCACAGAAGGCTTTCAAACCCTTCGAGCATTTTATTAATGCAAGTATAGGGCTTCTGTTAGACACATGCTTAATGTAGTTTAGTTGGATTAGACTCAGTCATATCCTATAACAATGGTGTCAGATCGGAATTATATGTTCAACACAACCAAAAGCAAACTTACGAATACTTTTCGAGTTTCCATTGTTTATAATATTGATGAGTATATTCAAGAAGATTTGATCTGTAAAGATCTGTTAATATATATATATATATATATATATATATATATATATATAGACATACCATACATTCATATGCCATACATTCATTTCGACAATTATGTACACTCAAATGCTAATGCATGGACTTCTTAACTTGTGCAGTCATGTTTTGCACCACGCAAACTGAGCCTATCCAACAATCAACATATTTAAGTACACTGGAAAAATAATTGTTGCTTCAATCACCGTGAAAGAACACAAGTTGGGTGTTCCCAGAGTTGATTCCAATAGAATTCATTTAAAGGTCACCAAGATTTCAAGGCCGGCTAGTGATTGGATGGGCCATCTGTTCCAATCTGAACTTAGCCTGCGAGTGTTTGCATTTGCGCATATACCACTCACTAATGCAGCCCAATCTTGGGAGAAACCATTTTTCCACAAACTCCAACCATCCTATATCATGTTCATTCCAACAAAATGTAATACATTACAATGTTAATGCTTAAATATATGATTTGCATAAATATGGAATGCAACACCCAAACTGTTTGAGGGACTTGGATTTATTTCACATATCCCAGTGCATCGGAAGAGTTCATGTTGGTTGAGTCGCAATGAAAGAATGCAAGTAGGTTGTCCTGAGCCGCTTCTAATATGCAACTGCCATGATGCAACAGTGATTTAAAGGTCACCAGGGTTTCATAGAGGTTTATGAGAAAGCCATCTTAGAATCATAGCCAAACACTCCTTGTTCTTATACTCTACAGCTGTGTGACCAGCACCCTGCATAAAAAAAGGAGGAAAAAAAAAAAATATATCAAGGCATCCCTACATCAAACATGACCTTCCGACTTCTCCGAATCAATGTCTGCCGTACCGAAGCGTACCACCCGTATCGAGCAGTACGTACCGGTCTGACAGATTACCGATACGCAGACCACCCGGTACCGTTATAGTGCTACAGTACTATACTGTAGCATTGCTACAGTATGAAAAAAATAAAAAAAATATTCGGTATATCAGGGCGTACCGCTCGATACGTCCTGATGTACCACCCGGTACACCCGTACCGTACCGAGCCCGGGTAGAAACATCGGTACAATATGGTACAGCGAATCTTGCTCCGAATATGAGTTTCATGTTTGGAAAAAAAAAAAACTTCATGAAAATTCACCTTCACTGTCACAAATGTCAGGTTGTTGGAATATGTCGTTGCATACCTGTTCAGAAGAGGACCAAGAACTAATCAGAATCAACTATGGTAGTTTTTCTTCTTGGAAATTAATTACATTGCAGGACAGTGTGATCACTGTTGCAAGCTTGCTCACCCTGCAACTTGGCCATCGACATGCCAAGATCTCCAGTTGTCAATGACGGAGAAGTTGAGAGATCTTGTCCAATGATTTGTCCCCACAAATGGTATTAGCATGTCATGATCACCACTGTAAATGAGAAGACCACATGAAACAGAGCAAAGTATTGTTCAGCTTGATAGATGACTGCAATCTGCAGCAGATAGTACGAGCACCAGAAGAACATCACCTGTATACCAACGCCCGATAACCGCTGCTTGTGACACTGAGATGATACTTTATGCTGCTCTTGATGTCCCTCGTATATGGTAAGTCATAGTTGCATCTCTGCCATTCTCCTACTGTTCCCTGCATCGAAACATGGGTTGTGAGGTTCTGTAATTACTTGGAAGAATCAGTTAATATTGGAGATATTATTAGCAGAAACTTAGTTTATATGGCAGTGAAGTATGAAAATTTAATTTAGCATAGCAAGTTATGGCTGCCCTTCCGAACTCTCCTATTCTTTATTCAACTATGTGTAGGAAGAATCAGTTAACATAGCATGTTTGTTCTACTTTTGGTTGGTTCTTCTTGGAAGCTGATCTTTACTCTGTTGAACAAGTTATACAGAGGATATCAGCATAACATAAATTTACACTGGCATAAAAGAACAATGTAGAAGTTGAATTTGCATTTTGCAGGTATCCATTTCTTTTTCTTCCTTATCTATACTCTTCTTTTATTATTCATTCTTGAGAAGCTTCATACTGCTACAATTAATTCCCTTTTTTGAATCAGGAAACATGATACCTATCCATAATCTTTCTCAAATACTCAAATGATGAGCATTCCACAAAAATTTACAAATGTGCATTGGAAATTAATTCAACTTCAATAAAAACCACGAGAAGAACATTCTGACTGAAATTAAAAGTCACCAAACAAGAAATTGCATACCCATTTCTAGTTTACTTTGCTTTTGCTATATATCCAAAAGATATGGAAAAGCATACCTTCTTGATGTGGAGAGCCTTCCTCACAATATCAGTATTTGCCCAATAATAGGCAAGAATATGCGCATAGTTCTGCAACAACAAGTGACCGAATTGTAACGCACAGGAACTTGTACAACTAACAACAACAAGAATGTTTTAGTTGATTGGTGGATGTGTGTGCAAATGGAGGTCAGACATCCACAACAAAATCATTTCTTAGAATCTTCTATCGGTGCAAGGCCAGATGTTACTACCATAAATGGTGTACCAGCACAGCACTCACAGTGCACCAATACCAGATGAGAGAGATAACTATCGAAAGCATAAGTGGGCATGGGTATTTACCCTACAATTCAGAGCAGGAGTAGGCGGTGGCTTAAGTAGATGCAGGTACTCCTCCTTAAGTGCTCTTCTACCTTTAGTCTTTGGCTTTGGGGACGCAGGAGCACATTTTGGTTCCAAGATATTATACTTGTTAATTTCTGACAGGATCTGTTCATGAAATACATCAACTTAGACAATTACCCAAGAAAAAGATCAACCAACTTTCAAAATGAAGATGATTAAGGTACATAAATCACTCACTTCATCAAAAGTATCAAAACACGTTTCACACTCTGAATCGATGGGACTTTGATAATCTTGTCCATCACAACTTCTCTGTATCAACTGAAAATAAGATAATTGTTTAGAGATATTGTTCTTGAACATACATATGCAAATGGTGACTCATGTGATCAGAATTACCTTAAAGAAATCATCTGAAATTATCCCCATACCATGAGCAAATGGCACTCGAGCATTTAGATCAATTTTTTCACCCGTAACTGGGTTGCCAATTACGTAACCCTAAGATTAGTCAAGCAGAAAATTTAGTACTAAAAGTAAGATTTTACCCTTTTTTTTTCTTGAACAAAAAAAAGGCATGGAGAAAAAGAGGAGCAAAAGCAAAGACCAAGCAAGTCCACAATTATCATAATTTGAAGGTTACTTTGTGTCAATCAATATTTTAATGCATTATTTAATCTTAGGAGACAACTTACTCAAAATATTGTTTCATCATAGCATCACTCTTTTTTCTTTTTTTGCAAAGGCTAAGTAGCGAAGACTCTTCGGGATTCGAGCTTAGACCTTCCGATAAACTATCAAAGTCTTAGCACAAGAATGGGACATGCAATTGACAGAATTATATATTGGCATCCATGGCTACTAATAGAATAGTTTTTCTAGAGTTAATTTGGCTTGGAAAATGTCTTTATGGTGCCCATGACCAACAAAGAAATGACACTTGTGGCTATCATAGGAATGATGGATGTCTATATAACTTAGTGGGTAGAGTTTGAAAAATGTAACTTGTCTGTACTATAATGAGAACTATTATCACTGATTTATCTAAATTATGTGTAAATAATTTGTTCTGCCTAAGCTGATAAAATTACTAATATATATCTTGACAAGTTAAAAAGAAGATTGAGTAAACAATAATTTGTTCTTGATAAACTTAAAAAAAGGATCATGAAAGAATAAGCAATAGTATCTTACCTGGAGATTAAGTAGTGGTCTTTTTTCAGCTTCAATACCTGGGTTACAATAAAGTTACAAGTATTAAAAATCAGCATAACATAGTTATATCACACCCTATACACATGCAAACACACATAGATGTCCACAAAAACAGGGAGAAAGAGGGCATCAGTGCCCCATTTTTACTTTTATCTATAATATTCATTTAATTATCTGATATAGGATCAAAAAGATGTAAAAAGACAAATTATAGAAAATCCATCCCTAGTTTGCATATGGTTCAGGACTAAAATAATTGAGTTAAATTTCTCAAAATTAAGTCAAGTTATACATGGGATCTATCGTGTTTCTTGCTCTATGTTCTCGGTGGCTAAATTTTTTTTTTCCTTCATCAATAAATAGATTAATCACCCCAATTTTTTCTCAAAGAAATCCAAGCTAAATTTTGCTAGCCAAAGTAACAAATTTTTTTGTTCTTTTGTGAAACTGGAGTTGGCAAAGGAGATGAGAGAAGATTACTTAAACCATATGTGGCATGCAAGTTATTTTACTTGATTTTCTTTGATTAAACTATTTTTTTCTTAATTATCTCAATCCTTCATAGTTCAGTGTTTGGTGACTCTCAATGACGAAATCTTCAACTAAAAGGCGACTACTTATACATAGTTAAGAATAATATCATGTAACATAGATCATCAAGACGATGCTAAGGACTAGAGAGACAAGATATACGAATAAAAGAACACTAAAATTTATATGATTTGGGACATAATACAATATCCATAAATGAATGAAAAGGGATATGACATCAAGAAATGCAGAGTTTAAGAGGGACATCTTAACATATATAACTCAAGTTTCCTGATACACTCACAGTAAAAGGAAAAACATAAAAAAGTATAATAACCAAATCGGAAGTAACTCAAGATAACAAAAACCGTGCAAGCTTGAACTGCAGGAGCTCTAACCCTCCGACCCAAGCTTAAATCGTACAAGTTACCATTCAATACTTCTTGAGCGACGATTGGAACAATCTTCCCAGCATAAGAATCTCCAGCAATGTAAAGAGGATTAGAGAGGAACTTTGGGTGATCTACAAGCCACTGCACAATGAATTTTGGGAAAAGAAAATCGAAGGTAAGATGCATGTTTTAGTACGAACCAAGTATTCAAAATTTACTAAGCAAATGCCATGAATCATCTTACCTTTACGAGAAAGGTATAAACATGTTGGGACCAAGAGATGTCTCCAGCATCATAATAGCTCTCAACATGTTTTGAAAATGAGAATCCAGAGCCAACTGGGGAATCTAAAAAGATCATGTTGGAGACCTGGGTACATTTTATCGAGCAAGAAGAGAATTAGTAACAAATTTCATCTTCGACAGATATGAAATGGATACAAATAGGAAAAAAGAAAGGGGCAGAGGACCCTCAGGAAGATACAAAGATAACATATAAATTTGGCAAGGATAGCAAAAGCACATTTGGAGTGAAAGGGACGGGAGGCACTCGTCACCTTAGTCCAGGAATACGGACGATATACCAAGCTCGGCAAGCTTCCATTGTATTTGGCAGACACAAACTTTAGAGGACCTACAAGCGAACACTAGAGGAACTTAGCACACATATTTCTTCCCACAAGCAGGTGCAATGAGGAAACAGAACAACTGATAATAACGATAAAACGATTTATGTGGTAGGATATAATTGTGATGCACATCTGAGATCTCTCTTTATTAATCTTAGGCTCATATCAAGTCCCCCTTTGTCCCTAGTCGAAGTCAAAATCACGGCCACCGATAGAACGATGCTCAGATTTTTGGAGTTGTATTGATGAGTGAACAACAAAAAATCACCATGAAAGAGCAATCCATCTCGCGGATGTCTCCCCTTTGTTTCAATGTGTATAAGCTATGCGATGAACAGGAGAGGAATGTAAGATAAAAAGGGGAACATCCATTCCATTGCAGCTCCACCGAGACTCACCCACTTCGAAGACGAGACCGCAGAAGGCGGAGCACATCGGGCCGCCAGTGAGCCAGAGGAGCAGAGGGTCCTCGCTGGGGTTGCCTTCCGACTCTATGAAGTAGTAGAAGAACTCCACTCCGTTCACCTCGTCCACCTCCACGTACCTGCGGAAACAAACGACAAAGAGGCCACGGAGACTGATCAGTGCAACCGTTCGATCCGGAAAGAGGTAGAGAAACGAAGGGGAGGCGCCGGAATACAGACCCCGTCTCCAAGTGGAAAGGGAGAGGACCTCGGAAGCCAGGGAGGCGGGGGACGACGGTGCCCGACCGGGCCGGCGAGGGTGCAGAGAAGGGGAAGAGGAGCAGGACGAAGAGGAAGAGGAGGAGAGACGAAGAAGAAGAGCTTCCCATCTGTGTTGGGTTACTTGGGAACGGTGGAAGCGTCAAAACGTACGTATATTGAAGAGTTTGCTGCAGGCTTGTCACGTGGCAGAAAGCGCCAACGTGTAGCCAACGTGGTTGACCACTTAATCTTATTTTTCCTGGAAAAATTACGAGGAAATAAATAATTCTCGGAAAAAACCCAACGAAATGCTGTGCCGAGCGAGCCATTGTAAATTAGTTTACATCATTGTATTATATTATAATTAAAAGGCTGTGTTAGGAGACGATTAGATCGACACTAATATCCAACCTCACGCTGTTATATATAATCGAGTCTTGTCGGTCTCAGTAATAACTCTGAAACCGTGTCACTAATATCCAACCTCACGCTGTTATCCAACCACACTCGGTCGTCTCAATAGTGGACCCGATCTTATTAGGGACAAATAATAATTAACTACATAAACCTTATTTAAACGTAACGACAATAAGATAGCACGTAATTGGCATCCGAAGAGATAAGATCGAGTTACAGAGAAACAGACAAAAGATCGAGTATCATGAAACTATAGACCAACAGTGAAATCCGACCAAAGAAACGTCAGCAACGATCAAACAATAAGGGTTGGTTATATGTATGGTAAGCGTGCTGCGGAGTCGTTCTACTTCTACTCACCGACGGTGTCGGTCGAATTATATTACTTGGGTTTAACTTACTAATCGATTTATGATTTGGTGAATCAAAACTAATTTTTCGTAGTAAATAAATATGCATAACATAAATAAAATCTAAATATTATTTTTTTTATTAAAAAAATGTATTATTACATTTGAAGATATTTATTATCATAATCTAATCTTATATTTAAGTCTGTTAATATATTTTGATTTGTTACGCTATGCTTAATATAAACATTAATACTTATACATGCTCGACTAATATTTCATAGAATATTAAGAATGATATTTTTGGAAAGTAAATGTTTCAATCTTAAAAGTAAAAAATATAAGCTTATCATTTATCATATTTATAAAATATAAATATCAAGAATAACATATACTACTTCTATTAACATGCTAATTGTAATTTAATATCTCGGACAGTATATCAAAGTCAGAAGAAAATTCTCAAAAATAAAAAAAACTAAAAATTGACATAAATTAATTCGACTGATACATTAATAGAAAATATAAAATTTTTATTATATAGGAAAAAGAATATAAACACAAATCCAACTCGGTTGAATCTTTCCTACACTATTTTATATCGAGCTTGAAAAATTCTTCTCTTCATTCAAATAATCATGACAAGCCATTATCAATAATATTATTGATAATATTATAAATAATATAAAGATGAATAATGCTTAGTGTGCCATAGGCTCCTTTGTTGCTCATATTTTTTTAAGTTTATCTTCTCATCCTTTCACTTTTGGAAAAGAAAAGACTTCGAAGTAAACATAAAAAACCTTAAAAACCAAAAAAAATAAAAAAAAACCTTAAAAGATGAATCGTACTTAGACAGTATGTCGTAGGCTCCTTTCAATGCACATCTTAAATTTTATCTTCTCATCCTTTCATTTTGTTAGGGAAAGAAAAGACCTCAAAGTAAAAAAAAAAAAAAAAACCTCAAAAAATAAAATATTTTCTTTTCCTTTGTCTTCCTTTTCCTTTTTTTTTTTCTTTTATTTCTTTTTTTTATAATGCATGTCAACCACATGTTCTGGATTCGGGTCCAAAGTAGCTGCGACAAATTTATTTATACTTTGACATTTTCGATGGCTAATATTTTCTCAGCCTCTTCTCAGATATAGAAACGTGAAGAATTGGTTGTTTAACGAGAACTGTGAAAGTTATAGAATATTTGTTTTTTATATTAGAAATGCACTTAAAATAAGACAAAAAAGAGTTTGGCAACTTAAGATAATCTTATATAATCATTTAAAGTTCCATCTTTTGGGATTTTAATCAATAATATTTTTTAATTTCTTAATCTCGATTACTTCCATTTTTATGGTTATAGATAAAATGGCACTCGAAAGTGATGCTTCTTTTTTTATTTCTTCACCAAATGCAAATGGAGCAGAAAGCCAAACCGAGACACGTTTCCTGGCCACACCTGCTTTCATCATCCAGCTTGTATTTTTAGTTGTCCTCTGTCATCCTTATCGCAAGAGCGAAGCTGAGACGCTTCTTCCTCCGTTTCTACTAGTCTTGCCTCTTTTCTTCTTCCTCCTCTTCTTTCGTGGTGTGTGGGGCAAGTCACTCTTATATTTATTCCCTCGATTTGGGAATTTACGTGTGGATTTGGCTGTCTCATGCAAACCTGCATTCTTTTTTGTTTTTTTTCCCTCTCTATATTTTGTTTCTTCCTATAAAATCATGATATTTATATATGATTGTCTTTACTTAGAACAAATCACTAGACTTTCTATTCCTACTTAGAACAAATCTCTGGTCCTAATCAAAATCTAATTAACATCCCTATCAATCTTATCATGTGGGACACTCAATAAAATGATTGACTAAACTTACGATGATACACACCAATCAAAATTGAGTTGCTCTACAAGGCTTGTAGTGAATGTGGAACTTGACTAACCTAACTCCTCGTTTGTTTAATTTAAATGAGGATGACAAGGCGAATTGGAGAGAGTGAGATCTCGATGTGGAGTGAGTGAGATCGATCGGTCTCAACTTGGGCCACCAACTTTTGTAATAATTATTCGAATTGGCTATCAATTAAAGCGAAAGGGTCACTTCATGGAATACAATAAATGATGACTCACTGACATACACACATAGCCAACCAACATCATCATTTATGCAGTTGACCTAATTTTTCCTTAGAATACAACTCTTAAAAAGGAAAAATAAATTAAATAACATATTTATAATTGTGAATTTTAGTATCCATATATATATATATATATATATATATATATGTATATATATATATGTATATGTGTATATATATATATATGTATATATATATGAATATATATATATATATATGTATGTATATATATATATATATATATGTATATATATATATGTATATATATATATATATGTATATATATGTATGTATATATATATATGTATATATATATATGTATATATATGTATATATATGTATGTATATGTATGTATATATATGTATGTATATATATATGTATATATATATGTATATATATATATGTATACATATATATATTACTGCCTTTAGGATTCGTCCATAAAATCTAGGTTAATTACTTCTAAACATGGCCAAGTTAATATATCATTAGTAATTGATTCATTTTGGTCTAGATCATGACTCTCCAAGAGGTGGTGCAATTGATTCCTAATTATTGTGTTAGTGCCCAAGTATTTAAATTAAATAATATATTAACTGGAGGAACATTATATCTATTTTTTTTCTAGAAAAAATAAATTAGGGTGTCAGTAATTCAATAATTATGTAAGTAGTTAAAATAGCATTGGAAATAAACATGACCAGAGGGCAATGTTAAAATGAGAACTAAGAACAAATACTGTTGCATCTCTACCATGTTATGGAGATTGAAGTTGTTTATGCTTTACATACTTTGGAAAACAAGCATAAACACTATGTTGTTTTTTTTTTTTTTTCCTTTTTTGGTCTTTATAAGGTTCATTTCGTAGTCATAACTTAATAAGTATTTTTTAAAAATAGAAAGAGATGTTTGATATGAACAAAATTAAGAACTATAGGCATTCTATTACTCTAATGAAGGATCAAGAATGTATTCCATCACAAAGTTTGTACATTGATAAGAAGAAGATGATGAGTTAATTTACAAGTGAAGTGCTATTATTTTGAAAACATATAGGTATGTGATAAAAGTAACTAAGGACATGGAAATATTTATCTATAACTTTATAAGATATGCGTTTTTATAATTTGGAACGATCGATTGAGCTAGATTTAAAAAAATAAAATAAAATTGATGGAGGAACTCCCTCCCTATGTCCATGTTCTCCATTTAATTAATTCCTTTGAATAGTTCCTTTAAATGAATAAATTGTTTTTTCAGATTTTTTTTATAATAATCAGGGTGCAGAGTTTCTTTCTCATCAAAATATTTTGCGAATAGAAGCCTACTACTAAAGTTGTAGAAATTTTACTTGGTAATTTTGATATTTAAAAAACAAGGAGTCATCAGACACCAAACTTATTTTTTCATGTATTGTTTTTTTTCTACTTTTAAGAACAAAAAACAAATATATGATCTAAATAGTTGTGCAAATACATTTGGAGTAAGAACAAGAGACTCTGTACTCCACACCATAACAACAAATTCATGAAGACGGTCGTAAATACTTGGAATAGTATGGCTTGTTATTATATCAAACTAAAGCTTAGACAAAAAAAAAACAAAAAAATAGAAGACTCAATCTCAAGCCCACATAAGCCTACAAGAAATTTAACCATCAGTAGAGTGTGAGAATCAAAGCTCATCCTCTTAGAAACATTCGATCATCCAAGACACGAAATCACAGCCTGATACACAATTTTGGCTGCTGGCCATCTGTTATTCTTGTGAGTTATTCTTAATCAGTTGTATCACAGAACAACAATACAGTCAGCAAGATTAAGTCAGCATGACCATTTTGTATCTATTGACTGGAGACATGCTTACAGGATAATCAAATATCTATAGGAATTTATAACAAGAAGTTCCGCTTCAAACACAACATTGTTGTCGTTGTGAGAGGTAAGCATTATTTTCGAACAGGATGTAGTGCATACATCATTGTAGCTCTCAAGCTTTCACAAACCAGTAAGTTCAACCTTCTTCTGTAAAGGTTTGAAGGGCTCTTGTCATGGAAGGGTAATTCTAGCACCCTTCCAGATCTCTCCACTTCAAGTACACTAGTCCTGCCCGGTAGTGCGTATAAGCTCCTGCAACAACCAACACATGAAAGAGCTGGTGACTGTGCCCAGCAATGTCAAATTTCCCAGGCATCCACCGCTCTGGAATTCGTGTAGCATACACCAATGCACCAAGGCCGTAGAGAAGCCCCATCAAGATCTCATAGCCTGTTGTGTATAGCGCCTCCGGCCGGTGCCAAAAAACAACCAGCTTGTGCAACACAGGGACCACACCGGAGATGCCCATCCCAAAGAAAAGGCCTGCTCTTATGGATCGGTACTCAGGGTTCTGAAAAACTGGGAAGAGCGAGACAGCAATCGTGGCGATTCCAAGAATGGTGATGAAACTGAGGTAGATATTGCAGAAGAATGGGTTGCACATGAATGAGTAGTACACTGGTGGATAAAATGATGTCGAGATGAGTGCAGCGATGCCAGCATAGTCGAGGCGGAGCATGATGTATGCGATACGTCGGGAATGGCATGATAGAAGATGGCATATGCTACTTGAAAGAAGGCAGAACATTGCACCACCTAAGAAGGCAAAGAATGGCCATCGTGGAATTGGCCGTACTAGTATTGGGGCTATCATATTAGCCACATCATCTTTCACAGCTGACTGCATATTCAACATATAATGGAGATCAAATTAGTGCTCATACATAGTTAAAGAGAATTCAATATTTTCTGAAACCAAATCTCAAATATGCACATATTGCAAACAATTGTTGAAAAGAGAGCTACCTACACATTATTAATGCATGTTGATATGATGAGAATTAAAAAGTTAGGCCTACTTATCTACATTATATTAAGAGAAATAAATAATTCCACAGTAATTCCAACTCAAAGTTTTTATTCTGAGATCAAGGTGTATAATAATTTTATTTTCATCATAAAAGGAGTACAATTATGTTCACTATCTATCTACCAAATACAAAAGAACAGTGCCTTGAGATAGTTGCAGTTTCACTGCATAATGCATGGAAAGAAAAGTAACAAAAACATTATGCTAGACTTAAGAGAAATTTTTAAATGTAAATTCCACAAGCAGAATTCAAGATAGAGTGGGAATTTACCAGAACAGATACGTTAGTAGCATGTGTAAATCTGTGTGGCAGACAGTCTGAAATAAGTTGCAGCAGATGCCAGCGAGATAAAGATGGAAGCATGTCCAGAGAGCCCAAGGATGTCTTCAGTTCATCCTTTATTCTTTGCAGATCAGATAGGTGAGGTAGCGAAGGAAGACAAGCCACGAGTTCTGATTGAATCTTTTGCAGATCAGCTTTCTTTAATACATCTGGCAAATGTTGTAATGACTGCAGATCTACCACCTTTGGAACCTTCATTGCCGTGTATATTGTTAGAGCAAGAAAAAGAAAGAAGCCAATCAGGTGCCTGAAACATGAATTACATGAGTCGTCAAAATCGGAAGACAAAATATAAAGGCTGTGGAATAATGAAATTAACAATATAAGGTGCACAAAATTCCATTCACATAATAGAAATATCCAAACGAAATATATTAACATCTTGGTATCTAGTAATGGCCCATACTATCATCTCGGCCTCTAGCTTCTAGCAGTAACCTTTCCGACAGTCTGATCACATTCATAGAAAATAGTGGTTTCATAACTACAATAATATATCTATCATGAAGACAGAAACTTCTGTTACATAAAAAGAAATAGCATCTAATGCGAAACAATTTATACAAAGATATAGCAAAGAATAAATGTACAAACTTGCTAAAGCAAGACTTATGATATTGAAATCAATATTTGATGTTTTGAAGTATCAACTTAAGTTTGTATTATTGAAGAAAGTTCCATTTAAATGTGACAGGGTTGTTATCTAGAACACAGTTTGAATAATTGCATGGATTGGCATCAATATGTTCCACTCGAAAATAGAGAGATAAATGAGTAACAGTCTGAGGTAGGAAGTTGACAAGTTAGAGCTGAGGAGTTTTGGTAATGAGAAAATTAAAGGATAACTATGTTATTTGAAAATTAATATGCTCACATATATGTTAAAAGCTTTGTAATGAAAGAGAAAAAGACTAAGCTACTACACAGACAATGCAGGGTAAAGATTTTGTTTTATCAAGATCTCATAACCCAAAGCTAAAGATAGTTACTTAAGCAAGAGTTGCTGGAGTCTCCTATTGCAGGTAGCCTTCTGTAGATATCTATTCCATAAACATGGCAGGGAAAATAGAAAAAAGAAACATTGAGGGAATTTAAATAAAAGAATATTGGAATATTTGCTCAAAATATGCAAAAGGCTACAAAATAGAACAAAATGAACAAGGTAATTAGAAAATACAGAAGGAACAGGGAAATTAAAAATAAAAGTTGAAAATAGAAGAATTTAAACGTAGGATAGAAGAAAATGAAGGGCATTAGGGAAGCCTAGAATTCATATATAACTAAAAAACATTTCATTTCTTTGATATGTCATGAATTTTAGAATAGAACATGTGGGAGTAGGTCCCTGAATTGTTGGACTTATAGCCTCATTTTCCCATTGCTTCTAGCCTTGCTTTGGATATTTCGGCATATGTTTCGACTGACGGGTACCTTATGTTAAGTTTCAGTCCCTTTTGAAAGTCGTTGTTCATGAGCCTGCAGTGCCCGCCCTTCCGGTTGGAAAGGGTCGGTCCCACATATCATGTACAATCCTACCTTGAAATTGGTAATTGGTAGTACTCCCTTAAAAAGAGAAAGTTGAGGGAAATCCTGTTTTCGTTGAAATTATCATTGAATAAAAGTACACTAACATTCACTATTCAAAGATCAAAATGCTTCCATGATAATCTAAATTGACATAATCTTCTTTTAAGTGATAAATTCAGATTAATTAATAACAACATTTTCTTGATCGTAGTTATCTCATTCAGGACATACTTTGAACCAAAGATGATTGCAATTGCTTTATTACTAAAAAGCACCTTCAAGCCCTATCTGCAATGTTATTAGGAACAGTTGTTCGTAAAATTACAATCTATTTACCAAAAATAGATTATTTATGCAGGGCCTCATCATATCGGACAAACCCTTCATCAGATCGTTCATACTTTGTCCTATACGACATGGGTTGGATTAGAATTGCCACCTAATTAATGAGCAAAAACACAAACTTCATGCCCCAAAATTCTGTCTACCATTCAAATTCAATCATCATTTGCGATTGGAATGGAATCGCAAGTCTGTGATCAATGGCATCAAATCAAGATTTCGTAAATACACAATAGAAAAGATCCAACAGAAGGGAAAGGAGAAAGACGAACAGAGAAAAGATTAAGATGAAAAAGGAAGCAAAGATCAAATCTTTATGGAATTCTCAGTGGGAATCTTACGTCCAGACGTTGAGGGTCTCGTTATGGACGGTAAAAATGCTGAGGAGGATCTGCTTCAACGGCCACTCGGAACGGTAGTACCCTAGGATGTACTCGTTGTCCTTGAGATAGCCGGGCAGCGAATGGTACTCCACCAATTGGTACTTCACCTTCTTCCACAGCCGCCGCCCCTTCCCCGATCTCCCCCCGGAAATGGTCCCGATCGCCGGCGACTCCCCGCCCTCCGGCACCATCGTAGGAACAGCAACGCCTAACCAAAGGAAAAAGCTCTCGCCTATGAGCCGAAACCGAAGAAGACCCAGCGATCGAGGGGAAGGCGGAGAAGAGCAACCCCAGAAGTGGAGCCCCGGCAGATCAGGAGTCTAATCGTAGGAGAAATAGACGATCTCGGATTTGGAGACACTAATATCGGTTTTGGAGAACCGAACCCGTGAAGACTTCGGCTTCTTAACGGGCCGAGTCACCCCGACCGTTTGGGATGCAGCCAGAAATGTGGGTCCTGAAAACCCATCACCCATGAGTTGTTTTCGCAGATGATTCGGTCAACGTCGTCGCTTTCTCTGACTTTTCGGGTTTATGTGAAATTTTTATTTTGTCTTATGCAACATAAAAAATATAATAAAAATTACTTTATACACAAAAAAAGGAACCTGAAAGCGATCCATCCAGTAATATAACTGAAACAAGAAACCTAGAGAATATCTAATAAATATTTTTCGATATCATAAAGAAACTAAGGGACAGAACCCAAAGATGCCTTCAATGCATGATCTTGGTATGCTTTAATAAGGTCTCCTCCACTAGGATAAGTGTTTCAGCCATAAAGAGTTATGAGCTTTGCAATGTGAACAACCAACAACAAGGGTTCCATCAGTGAGAGAGGAAAATAGAATCCTATACCTTCAGAAAGATAAAGATAGGTCTCATTCATTCATAAGGGTAAAAGCCCTCTATGTGATAGAGTTAATGGTTACCCAAAGGTATCAAAAATCATAGGAGATGAGGTTAAGAATCTGACTAGAAATGAGTTTTATCAATCCAATATGAGGAACTAATTATTCTGGATGGAGCCATCTGATGTTGTCTCTACAACTAAGTCCTCTATGATAGGAGATGAGGTTAAAAGCCCTCTTTGATAGTGTTCATCACGATATGAGGAACTAAACTAATTATTCTGGATGGAGCCATCTGATGTTGTCTCTATGACTATGCTAATTAACTTTAAATCAAATAAATAAACATCAAAATTGGATCGATCACCGTTTTGTCATGGCCTTAGCTGGTTTTGCCTAAGTCGTGCGGCACCCTTGCGTGTTCGTCCGCAAAGGTCAGCCTCCCCAAAGCCTCCCATGATCCCTTAGGACCCACAAAAGAGAGAACGGGATAGAGAAAACGTCTAACTCGGGATCCACAAGCAAACATCTCCAAAAACACTTCATAGACAATGCAAATTACAAACAGACTTTACAAGCTTTGAACAGTTGCACAACAAAGGGTAAAATGGTCCATTATAGATCAAAAATCTCACACGTGTCCACAGACACAACATTTATTTATAAGCCTAAAGCGGCCACCAACCTAATAAAATGGGACTATTAAGCCTTCGACCGTCCCTCTACATGCTGTACAAAGCATGAACATACCAAAAGACATGGACATACATAAGCATTACATCAAACCTCTTGTTTAGAAGTTTGTCTGTGACATTCTCCCCCACTTATTCCTTCGACGTCCTCATTGAAGTCTTTACCGACACTGCAACTCCTCGCCTTTGCTGAGTCTTCAATCTTCTGCTCCAGCTACAATGCGCCTCTTGGCTCTCAACTGCTCTCCGCTGTTGTTTTTGAGTAGTCGAACCTTTGATCCGCCATGTTGCTTCAACTCGCCAATGACTATGACTCTAGTGTGGGGTTGGCTGAGTTGTGTTGATCCCTGTTGGTTCCTGCAGATCCTCTAGATGAAGGAAAAGGCCATCCTTACTGCGCTAGTCTCTCAAATGCCTCATGCTGCTTGAACTGGGTGGATGCTTGTTGGAGCTTTAACTAGCATCACCTCGCAAACTTATGAAGTTTTGGGTCCTTCCTCAAACAAAATTTGCTTATTGACTCTTCTGTCACTTAGTTGTCACATCCAAATAGGTTCGCATCACTTCCGCTTTCGATTGGCATTTCATTGGGAAATGAAGCGGACAATCTACTCTCAGTAACACTGATCACCGTTGGTGAGGATTTGACAACTATTGTCTTCCATTATCTTCGAAGGGTCTTTGAACATATGCAGAGCTCCTCTGTTGGATAGATAAGAGAATTGGGGTACTCGATTTCGCCCATTCTCTTAAGAGTTGAGAAGGCAAAGGTTACTTGACTTCGCCCGTCTCCTCGAGGTTGTACTCCATGCATCGAGCTGGTTACTAGCCTTCGCCTGCTTTTTGCTCACATTTCTGAAGCACTTGAAGTGTTTGCACTTCTTGCGTTGAGTTAGTTACTGTGATTCACCTTCTCAATGCCATCGAACTTCTAGAATGCAAGAAGTTTTCACCCCAACTTGGAGTGATTCTCTCATAGGTTTGGTCGCCTCTGGGATTGTACCGTCTTCTCCATCAACCTTGCCGCCTACTCCACTGAGTAGCAAAGGTACAGCACCGTGTACTATCTGCTTCGTTCCTTGGTCATGCACTCTTGCCTGACTCGAAGTCCTTCATTTCGGCTATCTTGATGAGAAGCTTGTTGACACCGGTCTTACAAAGTTCCTTGGCTTCTGCACTCTTGTTGACTCGAAGCCCTTCAGCCTTGTCTCGGTACTTGGAGTTTGCCTCTGCATGCTCCGCCTCCTCGGCCCCTTTCACGACCAAGTGCTCTCCCTCCATGAGAGCAAGGGATCAATGACTTTCGCGGAAGTCCCGCCTTTGCAATACCATGGCGCTGCTATGCCTATGACCCTACTATCCATCGCCTCGCATCTGCATCCCTTTTCTTCATGATCAGTAGATATGTCTCTGTAGCACTCCTCTAAGTCTACCTCCATTCCAACTAATGCTTGATTTTGGGTAGCTAAGTCCCTTTGGACTCGTCGTCGCTTTCTCGCCCCTTTCGACCCCCTGCTTCAACACCTCTGTGTTCTTTAAGCAGCTCCGTTTGGTCGATGGAAAGACAGACTGCAACTCCTATGCATGGCCTTTGCCATCACGTTGTAGGGTTTGCACCGATTCTGTTCTCCTTAGCTTCCTTGGTAGCAACGTTCACTTACTCGACCTTATCCTCTGACTTGCCGGGCTCCCTTAAGCGAATGTGAGCTTTGGAGCAGTCTAACTCTCCAACTACTTCGATCATACCTATGTATGATCAAGTCCCTCCCATGGGACTCACTGGTACTTGCATTCAAACTTTTCCCTTGATGGAACACAGCCCCCATATGCTGATGACCAAGGTTTTCATCCGATGCAAAATTCGATGCACGCACGGAAGACCTGCCTCTGCGGTACCATGGCCTTCACTCCTTGAATTCATAGCCCTTCTCGCCGTCGTGTTGTTCACCAAAGTGGAGCTTTTAGTAGCTCCTGATCATACCTCCATATGATCTAGTCCCTCATGGGACTAGATTGTGTATATCGCATTGCCACGAACTGTTCTACCACGATCCGCTGCACCATGTCACCTCCTGGTGACATCTCTATTGCATTCTGATCCTTGTGGGATGAACTCGAATTGTGAATCCTTCATGTGTGGCCTATGTCAATACATCGCTGGGTCTCTTCTACCTTCGATTTTGTTCGCTCCTTTGGCAATCGACCTTCATCCACCCACTCTTGGGTCATACTTAGATGAAGCGCCAATCTAGGACAGTCCATCGCCTAGTAGCACCCGAAGTCCCCCGACTTTGCTACAATTAGTGCACCATTGTCTGGATCCTAGGCCTCTACCCCTACCAGCACAATCTTCGCTGCGCACCGCTTCCTTCATAGCAACTTAAATGGCAACACTATGGTATATTCTTCAAGAGTACCCGCCTCTACGTCCTTTTGCCCCGTGCTAATGCCTTCTGAACCCAACTTCGCCTCCGCAAATTGAGTCGCTTTAGTTCCTCCATCAAATGCTCCTCCGAGATAAGATGCATATGCCCAGAAGCTCCCTTCGTCTTTGGCACCATGCAAGATGAGATCGCTCCGTCAGAATGAATGACCCATGGAACAACATGATCCTGCTCTTGCCTCTGCAAGAGTTCATGTCCTTAACCTTTGTCCAAGGAAAGCACTATGCCTCCGCTCTATGTTCCATCTTCTATGCTGGCTCCTTTCATGCGGCTTGGGTACTTCACTAAGTTACACCCAAGTTGCTATGCTCCTCGTTTTTTCATTTAGTTGATGGTGGCCCTCGTGCCCACCATTCCATGAGTCAGCCCTCCCTTGAGTCCGATCTCCATATCGACTCCAAGTGTGCCTTCATTTGTGTTGCTTTGGGTCGCTCCCCCACTTGATCTCGCAATGCATCTACCAATGCATTCTCTCAAGCGAGATCATGCGATGACTCATCGCCGCTTGCGCAGTCCATTGAGCTTTGTGGAGTTGTTGTTTGTTGAGGTACTCCTCCTCAACTTGTGAGGTCCGTCCCACATGATTCTCCCTCTAGAGAGCCGGGACTTATCCCTCCTGGATAACTGTCCTGTTGGAGCAACATTTCTCTTCGTTTCGGAGACCACCATCCCCTTGGACTACTCCGATCTACTGAACAAACTGTGCATTGTTCTGCCTCATGCAAACACACTTGCTAGATTGCGACTCCACGTCAATACAGCCCCCGCTGCTCCACTCAAGGACTAGCAACATGCAGAACTCGTTGCACACTTCAGCCTCCTACGGACGTATCATTCACATGCCGAAGAGAAAGTTTCAATACTCCATGGCGTCGAGTTTCGGTCGCCATGGGATGGCCACGAACATTTCATCGTCCACATACAAGCCCATGCATGAGTACCAAATTCTTTGAGCTAGCAATTCCCCTCACCTCCGTGAGCTTTGCATAACTCTTTTAGTCATTGAGCAACTCATTCCACCTTGCATGGTCTCATCCTTTACCAAGCGCCTCGCTTGCCTTGAGCACCATCAAGTATAGTTGTCAACGTTGAGCCATAGCTCAAACTCAGCCATCCCAACCTTTCTGCGCTCCGCATTCTTCCAAGCTTGCATGTTCTCGTGGTGCTTCTTGCGCGAAGGGTTGGTCATTCCTTTGAATGCCAATGTCAGATGCCCGCTCCTCCGAGCGACTCCTTTTCCCTACATCTCCATGCCCGTTTTCCTCCCCAAACGGTCGCGCGTGTGTTGACTGCCCTCAACGCAGCCCCGCTAAGTCCCTCACATTTGCATGCTAAGTGTTTTATGAGTGCTTGTCCCGCTCTGATATCATCTGTCACGGACTTAGCTGGTTTTGCCTAAGTCGTGCGGCACCCTTGTGTGTCCGTCCGCAAAGGTCAGCCTCCCTGAAGCATCTAATGGTCCCTTATGACCCACAAAAAGGAGAGAACGGGATAGAGAAAACGCCTCACTCGAGATCCACAAGCAAACATATCCGAAAACACTTCATAGATAATACAAATTATAAACAGACTTTACAAGCTCTGAACAGTTACACAACAAAAGATAAAATGATCAATTATAGATCGAAAATATCTATAATAAGATATTTAATAAGATGAGATTATTAAGTTTCCCTCGTCCTTTTATATTTTATATACTGTACAACGTACCAAAAGATGAACATACAAAATCAATACATCGAACCCGTGATAGTTTGGCACACAGCTAATCAACGAAAGAGGAACATGCCGATTAGGAGGATTTAGTCAAATATGCTTTGTCTCGTCCCATCATAAGATAATAAATACATATGGATTTGGTCACGGACGGATCACACACACTTTCTTTGTTCTTTAATGCATGTGGACGGCGAAGGGGGGCGGATTGACGGATTGACGTCTGCTTCGTGGATCTCCTGCAGCGTATGCAGTGGAAGTCATTCTCAGAATGGCCTTCGTGCACGACTTGTCAAGCCTTGGCGTAGGGCTCCTTCCTTCTGGTGGAAGAACTCCACGTGGTGCGGAAACGTGTCGGTCACCTTTTGGACACGTGTAAATAGATGACTGCCACGTCGCCTCGTCGCTGCTCGCGGCCGACAGTTTGGAAGCGTCTGACGTGGAAAAACTCAGATGATGCTCTACGTTGGCGGTTCATGTGATGTGTCCCACTTGTACAAGTTATGTGTTGTTCGACTATTTAGTATTTAGTATACACAATGGCAAGTATCCACTATTATGTTATTTTGTATTTTATATTCGATTTAATGAATATTGTATCTATTTATTATATTTTGATATGGATGATTGTTGGATATCTATTTATAATTTATAGAGGTTTCTTTTTCTTCAAGCAGAAATATTTTCAAATTTAAATTTCTTATTAACCAACCAAACTTGTTCTTCAAGTAAACTTGTAACTAAACTTATTTTTAACAATAAATCCAGAAAAAAAAACCTGCCAACCTGACAAATTATGAAAATAATAATAATAATAATAATAATAATAAATGGCTCTCCATTCCAACATTATTTAAAGTATAAATTTAATCGTAGCAACAAAGTGTTCTCCTATTTATTTAGTTTTTGTTTTGTTCAACGATGATAGCAAGACCAAATCCTCCTCTTGACTACTTCTCACGTATGATCTTCACCAGTTCTTACCCAATTTCCAGCAGCTGCAGCATCATTGAAGGCAGAAGAAGAAAGAGACTGGTTTATCATTAAATGGCACAGGTTCATGTGTCACATGCAACATCTTCCTAATCGTAAGCCTTATTTATCATTAAAAAAATGTTTAAGGTATTTTTCTTCTTTGATGTTGACATATCGAAATGATTAACTATATATACATACATATATATATATATATATATATATATATATAAATGTTCTATTGTAATTTTCAAATGACTTTTATTATTTTTGCTTTGTCATGTATATAACTAACTAATTGATTCTAAACTGCGTCTTTCCCTTACTATATATTGTTTTCAAAAGTGACTTATTACAAAATGCTTGTTTTTGAGGGTAAAACAGAAGTGATGAAGAAGCAAAGGAAGTTGTTTGACCAAATCATTGATGAAATGATTGGGCTTTGATAGGTTCGAACTGGATTATGTTTCAAACGAATTATAATAGGCTCAAATAAATTATAGAAAAGCCAATAGTTTAGTTGGTCGGAATACAATCTTTAAAACAACACACCATTCATTAGTCGCTTAAAAGACATGTAATATTTATTATGCTATATATGTATGACATGTAATATTTTTATAATATATAAATATAAATTGAAGGTATGATCGAATCGACTTGACAATACAATCAATTTGAGAATGTGATGATCTTATAACACGACATGGCTAATCGATCACTTTAAAGGATACAATCAACTTTGTGTAAAAAAAAAAAAAATCGATTTACTTAAAAAATAATTAAACAACACACTTACCTACCTACGATATGAAAGAATTAAGTCCTCGGAAAATTAATAGATGAGATCGAATGTGTAGTGTATCATTCATTATCGGCTTTTCTATTGAGAGCGTGCTTGGCTTTAATCTTACCAACATGCTTTGAGCCATTCGGAATATTTTAATTAACGAATCTCCATCCGGATGTGCTTCCGAGTTAAGTTATTCACCCCACCCCAACCCCAAGTGGGAAGGATCTTGTAAAACCGTGTGGGTCCCACCCGATCCGTTGACTTGAACTGCCGCGTGGGCCCCAAATGACAGGATGCGCGGAAGGCTGGTGGGACCATGAAATGTTGATTAGGTGCGGAAACGCCCTCCGTCGACGTCTTGCCGAGCAGACCCCAGAAACGGTGGGACCCGCATAGAGACCTGCGGGCCCTTTCCCCGACCCAGCGTCGACCATCGCTTGTTTCGTGTTGCATCTCTGGATCGAGACAGCAGTAAAGCCGCACCGAGAAATATCTTGCGACTTCCTGTTGTAGCCGTCATCCAAAAGAGTCGATCGATCTAAAATAAACGTCATATTGAAGTTTTTGAGAACGGAAAAGAGAGAGAATGTGGCATCAAAACTAGTGTTTATGCAGCAGGAGGAGAGAGAGATTCATTACCAATAAAAGTCATTCTGTTATTTCTTTTTTTGTGTTCTTAAAATCTTTATTTTCTAAATAACTTACAGAAAGAAATGCTTGTGTTGAATCCAACTCCTATCAAATTGACAATCTAATATGATATGTTGCCATGCATCGATCGTGAAGAAATCATCATATTATCCAACTTCATTCTCTTTCCAAGTCATAACTAATAGTCTGCAATGCATCATGCGAACAACCGCTTGGCACATTGCCTGAGAGTGACAGGACTCGGCAGAGGCCCCTCCTCTTCGGCTTCATCTGTCTATCTTAGTCAAAGTCAACACCAAATTATTGGACTCTTCGATCCTTGGAAGACAGAGAAAGGAAAGCACAACTCCTCTTTCTTCCACCACTCGCATCATTAAAATGCCTTCATGGTGTTTCTCCCTTTCCCCAATCTCCATGGCTTCTCAATCTCTCACCCTTCTCTTCTTCTTCCTCCTCTTACCTTCCCTCCTTCCTGTTCTCCATGCCCAGCAACCCTACGAAGGCCTTCTCACCACAGACTGCGAGACCCAACACAACGCCTCCTCTCTCCTTGGCTACTTCTGCAACAGCCAACCCAATTGCCAGGCCTTCCTCACCTTCCACTCCCAGCTCCCATATAACTCCGTGGTCTCCATCTCCTCCTTGTTGAGCTCCCACCCGTCCGAGCTCTCCCAGGCCAACTCCGTAAGCCCGACCGCCACCTTCCCCACCGGCACCAAGGTGGTGGTCCCTGTCAACTGCTCTTGCTCGGGTGCATACTACCAGCTCAATTCCTCCTATCTGGTACAATCTGGTGATACTGCTCTTGTCGTAGCCAACAACACCTATCAGAGTCTCTCCACCTGCCAATCCATCATGAACCAGAGCCTCAATGGCACCACCAAGTTGTTTCCCGGCGTTGAGATCACTGTGCCTCTTCGGTGTGCTTGTCCTACCAGCAATCAGACATCCAGTGGCGTGAAGTACCTGCTGAGCTACCTGGTGGATACCGGCGACACCATCTTCGGCATAAGCAGCAGGTTTGGGGTGGACCAGCAGAGCATCGAAGAAGCAAACGAGATATCGGGCACCAACATCTACCCCTTCACGACCCTCCTCATCCCCCTACGGAGCCAGCCCAACACGTCCCAGCTCGCGGCCCCTCCGCCTCCGCCGCCGCTGCAGTCACCTCCCGCCGCTCCCCCTCCGGCTGGGAACAGCTCCAGCCACACCGGTCTTTACGCCGGGATCGGAGTCGCCGCGGGCGCTCTCGCCCTGGCTGCGCTTGTCGCGATCTACTGTGTTGCCGCTAAGGCCAAGAAGAAGAAGAAGGTAAGCGAAGCTCTTCCACCCAATGATTCAACCACCTACGGAACAGCATATGGTAAATCATCAGACGTGGAATCCTACGAGAAAGAAGCATCAGAAGACGTAAAGACGATGATATCCGAGATCGGGCACGCCTTGAGAGTGTACAAGTTCGAGGAGTTGCAGTTCGCAACAGAGAACTTCAGCTACGAGTGCCTCATCGAAGGATCAGTTTACAGAGGCATGTTTAATGGGGACGCAGCTGCTGTGAAGGTCGTCAATGGGGATGTGTCCAAGGAAGTCGAGGTACTGAAGAAGATCAACCATTTCAATCTGATCAAGCTCTCTGGCATCAGCTTCAACCAAGGCCAGTGGTTCCTCGTGTACGAGTACGCCGATAACGGGCCTTTAAGCCACTGGATCTTCGACACATCCGGTTCCAAGGTGCTGAGCTGGGTTCAGAGGATGCAGATAGCTGTGGACGTCGCCAATGGCGTCAGCTACCTCCACAGCTACACCGAGCCGGCGTACGTGCACAAGGACGTCAGGAGCAGCAACATTCTGCTGGACCAGACGATGCGGGCGAAGGTGGCCAACTTCGGGATGGCGAGGGCGTCGGAGGGAAGAGACGGCGAGTTCGTGTTGACGAGGCATATCGTGGGGACGAAGGGCTACTTGGCGCCGGAGTATCTGGAGCACGGACTGGTGTCTCCCAAGCTCGACGTGTATGCTTTCGGCGTGAGACGATCACCGGGAGAGATGGCTCGGAAACACAGAGAGGGGATAAGTTCTCATGGAATGCGTTGGTCACCATTGTTAGCGAAGGCGGAGGAGGAGGAGATGCCATGGAGAAGCTTGGAAGCTTCATGGATCCTCTGCTGGCAGGCAAATATCCTTCAGATTTAGGTCTTGAGATGGTTAGATTGATCGAGAGATGTCTGAGGAGGGATGCAGGTAGTCGGCCAAGCATGGAAGAAGTAGCACAATCTTTGTCGAGAATACATTCGATGTCACTAATCTGGGAACAATCACCAGCATACTAGATTTTGAACCGTAAGAAGGATCTCATCGTGTAATGTATGACTGAGACAGGTAAACTGCTCCAAACACTCTGCCTCATCCTCCTGTAAGCATCTGCTAATGGATGCATTCCCTTTTCACGGAAACCATATCTTACCATCAACATTATGTTACTCATAAATTTGTCGTGAGTTTTCAAATAGATTGATAACATGTTTTGGGAATTTCTCCGGCATCAATTATGGAGCAGAATACAGTTTCAGTGACGATTGCTCATGAAAAGAAATCTTGCTCATGAAAATTAGATTGCCGATGAGACTTTCAACAACTACAGCATAATTTTTGTGTGTTTTATTAAGATAAGTAAAATGGTAAGCTTTGTTGCCCTACGTCTCTTTTGCTCATGGAGCATAAACATCTTTTGTTTTGGCATTCCAAAATGCAGACAGCAAAAACGTCCACCTAACTTGTTGAACAGTGGAAGAATGCTCATGTGATTAATATTATCCCAATAGAAAAATGACTAAATATTTTGATTTACTTTATTTTCCTAACATTTAATAAAACAAAAACTATGAACTAACTAAAGTCACAACAAGTAATGCATCAACCACTCATAAGTACAACAAAAATAATAGTTACAGAAAGATGCATCAATAGCTAATGCTTCATAGCTATATGTTAGAGTTTTATTTCTGTCAAGATATATACCAAAAATATCTAATTTTTGAAGAGCTGAACTATCGAGAGGACACCGGTTGGAATTAAAAAAAAATTACAAGGATAAAATAATCTTTTAATAGGTTAAAAGAAACTCTAATCTTTTTTTCCCCTCAACTGTAGCATTCTATGCAAGTCTTGCAGCTACCATAGTGTGCCATAGTTTATCTCCTATAGCATCGATAGCCTGAACTCCCTTCGCCGTCGATCGACAATTCCTACGACTATCGCAACATTCCACTATTACTATCGTGTAAGTCCTTATCAATCGTGCATGTGATCACAGTCAACCCGTGACCCCTACGACTGTCACATAGTTGTTGGGTGACCCTAGCCTTCGGTGTCCCGTTGATGTCGATCGTAGCTAACAAATGTCATCATAGTAGCATCACTACAATCGTCGATCAAACGTAGTGCCCAATAGAGTTGTTACCTTATGTAGTGACCTCGTTGAACGTGAAGCGACGACGGCCAAGATAAACTGTTGTAGCATCTGGGCTATTGCACATAGATAGTCGTCACTACATGCCACAACGCTACCATCCCTACAACTATTAGCCATGATTAGGTTGATGACCAATGAAGGCTGTCACCCTCAACAGTATTATTATTGGCACGAAGCTGCCAACAATAGCCTAACGAACAAATACGAGCGGCATATTTTTATCATGATTCCACCTATATTACATAGCGAGCAAGGAGCATGGAGGAATAGATTTAGAGATCGGACATAATACATCACAGATTAATTTAAAAATAATATTAATACGAGATTGAAATAATGATTCAAAAGATGAATAAATCTAAAATTATTTTGATATCATATCTATTTATAAACGAAGAGTTTGATAAATAAATAGGACAATCCCTCTCATCAAAATCATCTCCTAAGAAATCTTATTATAATTAGACTTCATTGATAACTATGATTATAATCTAATCATATCTATAATATATCTTATCCAATTAAAGATGACTACATGATTAAACATAATGCATGCGTGTGATTTCCTCAATAGCTATTATATCTTGGGCCATTTCTAGCTTGATCGATTTGAAAGTAGGCCAATGTGTTTACATGTTCTGATACTTAAATCGTAACTCCTCAGCAACTTAAACAACCCACTAGAACACTTGCAAACTGCCCTCTAACATTGTACTTCAAATACATCACAATAGCATCGTATTCAATTCACAACAGCAATTATAGACCATGGATCGTGGACGTGAATCATCGGAAACAATTAACTTACTAAAGAAAGACAACAACATTGGTCCTCTCATCAATTTGGTAATAAAAAAAAAAATATTTTTTCATAAAATATTTTAAAAACCATTGTCATGACAAATTTTAGTCAATAGAAAACACAACCAGAAAAGACAACATGAAAGTATACATTTTTACAATTTAAAAATAATAAAAAAATCATCACAAACCACACAACTTATGTGCATGGAACCAAACGTAAATCTTATGAACACAGTGCATGCACATGAAAGATCTCAAGTACCATATTTGGGGGACTGGATCCAGCTTGATCAATTTATGGTGAAAGCTGCAACAGCCAACTCCTGAACATTTTCCGACAATAATTGCAGATATCATAATTCTTTAGGGAGTTCTTTGGGATGAATGCAAACCAACGAAGGGAATATATTGCATGCATCTGTATCTCGGTCTCAATTCAGTCATGCATTTGATTCACACTCCATGTTCGATGAAATATTTACCATATGGAAACAGCAAATAAAGAAATTCTCATGTATAGAATCTTTCAACGAGATAATACTTTTCAATTGTCTCAAAATATGCCATGGTTCCAAACATATTTATCACATGGAAAGAGAAATCTGTTCCAAACATATATGCCATGGTTCCTCGACGGAGTTCAAACTTTTAGAAACATTTTCAGATCAATTGTGATATATAAGGATCAAAAGGAGTTAAACTACTGAGCAAACAAGTGTTCTGTAATCATGCACTCAAAAACACAAACTATTATGATCCACTTTCTAGCCCTTGCAAGCTCTATCAAAATTTTGGTATTAAAATCAAATTTAACTCACTTCCGAAATTACATAACACTGTAATGAATCAGCTCAAACAATTATCTTACACAATAGAACAACAACATCAGCTCTCCCATCAGCTAGAGCAGTTTAAATTTCATCAAGATTGTAACTTGTCATGGACATTCTATCAGTCATATTGAAGCAATTAGATATCACAAGCACATTCTCGTCAGACCATAGAAAACATAAAAAAGAACAATATAATGCACAGGTAAAAGCTTTCAGCTTACAGTAATAAAGGCATGGCCTCCACGTATCTTCTCCATTGCCTTTCCTATGAGTCGGTTTGGCGATGGCGCGGTGCATACCCGTTATCGTGATCTCCTCCTCTCGTTCCGGTCCAGCGCCCCACTTCACGGTGGAGTACGGGGACGGCGGATCCACCCTCTTCTGCTAATTCATTCAAGAAAGAGTAATTTAGGACCTGTTTGCGGACAAAAGAGGGGGAATGTCCTTGCCGGGGGAGGGGCAATCTCAGAGACTTCTCGGAAGTGCCCTTCCACAGCGGTAGCGGCGACGGAGAGCTTCCCCCTCGTCGGACATAGCTGGGCGGCGGCAGCTGCGAAGGCTTCTTCCACAGCCCGTGTTCGGAGCCGAAGGTGTTTAAATCTCCTGGGTTGCCGGGTTCGGAAGGGCTTGACGAAACGAACGGGAAACGGGAAACGTGGATGGTGTTTCTTTTCTAATCGGTCTTCTTATCGGATCCGAACAAAACCCGTTTCCTTAAATGGCGTGGCCCTCTCAAGAACCATACCCGATCGCCCAAGGACCGGCAAGAATCGAAGGCCAACGCCAGGTGAGATGAAATCTCCCAACTTTGGATTAGGGTTTCACCACGAGGATCTCGATCGAGTTCGTCCCTGGATTCGCCCTCCCATCAGGGCTCGATTTCTATCCCAACATCGTGTCGAAATGGTTTTTTTGTTCGAAACTTAGGTTTCTCCATCTCGATTGTGGTTGGCTTGTTTCGCTAGGAACGGATAGGAATTTACCAAAGCGATTCAGCTTGGAGCACATGGGGGTTGGATTCTATTCTACGGGGCTGACATTCGACGAGGCAGCTACCAGTATTGTTTCGTTAAACACCGCAATGTGTTTGTGACTTATGGATCGTGCAAGTTGCGAAACACAATTTATTTTCGTTTTTGTTGTTGTTTGGAGCAGCTTTAGCTTTTCTATTCATGCCATTAGTTGACATTCCTATGTAAAAATTTCCATTTCTATGTTGCAATGATTTTGAGGTTTCTTTTTTAAGAATGTAATCCCTTTTTTTTTATTGCCCGTGTTTTTGATACAAAAGATGTTGTTTATGTCTATTTTTCTGACTAATTTACTATCCACTTGTTTGGATTTCTTGCTTTCAGCTGATCAGTATAAGTTTTGACATTTTATTTCTCTCTGGTATTTTGTTGAAATGCTTCTGTTCGATAGATTCTGGGTGCACTTATTATTGCAGTTAAGATATCTATTCATTGAAATGCTTCCGTGCAATAGATTTGAACTTGGTGCGGCATCTTCTTGTTTTCTTTTTTTCTCTTGTAAATATTCAGTAGGTGAGTATATGAAGTCATCATATCTTTCTTATAACTTTGGTTACCAGTTTTAGCTTATAGAGCGAGAAGAAGATCTTAGATAAACCAATAATAAAGAGAAATGCCTCCCTAACATAAAACTAAAACCTAAACCTGACAGTAACATTCTTCAAAAAAATGTCTAGAGCACCAATATGTGCGCATGCAGTGTACTCTTGAAAGTGTACGTATGCAGAGTTAGCATATGATTAGTCGAAGATGTTATAGTACCCACCACAGCATTACATTGCATCACAAGTTCATGCTCTTCATCTTTGAATGTAACTCTGTTCACGGCATAAATTTTGGATTTTTTGAAGTAGAGGATCAATGTAGTTATAACTTATTCATTTTCAGTTTACACTAAAATTTCCTTGATAAGGCACAGGTAATATTTCTGTACTTTCTCTTTGATACAAAATTGCAATATGCTGTTCTAAGATGCTGGTATCTTCTAATTTTTTCATGTGTGATTGCATTACAATGGCCCTATTGGCTACTTGAACTTGGACACTGAAAGTTTGTTTGAAACTAGAGGTGTAAAACCTTCACCATTTCCTACTGAAGGGTACAGCGTGTCACATAGATATTGTTTCTTGCTTACCTTTCTTTGTTTTAGGGTGAAAGTTCATATGTGTTTGGTTGCTTATATTTTTTGGACCAGTTGGATTGGTATTAGATTACCAAATGTTGAGAAGAATCTCATTGTACTGGAGTTATATTTTCTTCAGGATAGTTCAATCTATTTCTTTTTCTTTTTTTTGCACTTTCATTCATGTTGGTAAACAGATTGGGTCTTTTCTTTCCAGTGGAAAAAAATGAGGCGTCAAGGACAATATGCTGACATCAATCCTGCGATGGCTGCACAGATGCAGCACATGTCGGGACAAAGATTACAACACAGCTCTGATATGAGTCATTTTCCAGGAGGGTCAGATTCTTTTCAACATGGTGAAGAGCATCACTATATGCCTTCTAAAGCAGAGGGACAATGGCAGTGGGATAGGGATGGGACAAAGGGATCAAATCAGCTCCCATCTCAACTATATAAAGAAGGCAGGTGTTGCTTCGCTTGAGATTGAAAATTGTGCCATTTCATGGTGATTTTGCCACCTAATGCCATGAGATTTGCTTTAGTCTTCTGTCTTTTTCGATACTACTTGTTAGGTTAGTGTGTTTTTGATGCTCAAACTTTTTGCATGGTCTGTAAATTTGATTCAATACTCTCCATTTCTAACTAGTATTTTCTATTGCACATGGCCATGGAGTGTTAGTTGGTCCTATTTATAAATCAAGTACATTTCTTAGCTTGGCTTTGAGCTTGAATTTACAATGCCTTGACAGGTTCAATTGTAAACCAACTATTTTGCATGCTGATAACAAATATTTGAAAAAATAAATTTGCATTTGCTTGTATTAGTGAACAATGCATCATTTTCAGAGCTGGATCATCCCATGATGGACTCGTTGCAACTAATAAGGTGAATAGTATAATGACCAAAATTGAACATGAGTGCTATCATGCTAGAAATAGTGTTGTTTTGCCTATAACATATGCATCCATTTCTTTCTGACAAAAGCAAAAGCAAAATAGTTGCTCTGTCTTGCTTTCTTATTTTTCCAGATTTAACTCTATCTTTTTTTATTATAAGAGTAAATGATAATATCTGCAGTTTATAAAGTATAGAACAAGGACACTTGAGTCTCATTTGAAAATCAATACACATCTTTTATATCCGATAATATATTGGAATATATTTTTTTTTATGCTACTGATTCACAAAGTCTTTTATGGATATTGTTCAAAAGAAGTCATACCTAGGAAAACCTGGGTGGAAGTTCCAATGGAGGCTTTTGGAAAGCTTGCATTTACAATTACTGAAGTTCTTAACTGAACTAACTTGAATATAGGAATCTATATCCTAAGCAAGGCTGCTTGTTTTGTTTATAAAAAAAAAAGGACTCGAAGGTTCTCAAGTGTTGGCTGCATCACTTGGACATATCACTTTCAGTTTTTCTTTTCCCTTTTAAAGTAAAGATTTCTGATAAATACTGTCTAATAAAAGACCATGTGAAGCTTCACTTATTAGTTTTCTACTACGTAAGTGCTGGACAATGTTACCTTATTGCAAAAACAAGAGAGATGACATTTTCTTCTAGTCATGATATAATTTGTGTATCATGTAATAGTGCCTTAAAAGATGTGTTTTACATATGATATTTGCTCGCTGCAAATCTTGTTGTTTTCACTCTTTCCAATGGTAATTTAAGGTTCTTTTGTCTACTTACCCTTGTTGAACTAAATAGGAGATGAATTTTGATTTAGGACAAGGAAGCGATGTTTTGTCTACTTTGTACGAGGCACAAATGTCTGATTCAAAATTAGGTAGGGAGATGCAGATAAATAGAGACCCAAGAGCACATGCCCGTCAAGACGAGTTGGTGGCCACATTTGATGATAGCACTCTTCCTCAAACATTTGAAGGTCTTGAAAAGAAATTTCTTAATGATATCATGAACTTGGCCAAGGAGCAGCAGGAAGCAGAGGACAGAGAAAATGCTAGACACAGAGAGGTAAATTTACAAATTTGGTAGATACGAATCTTAAGGTTTGGATATTTATTTTTCTGTAGAAAAGAAGCTAAACTTCTAATACTTTTCATACATGTGCTAATTAAAGCTATCTCTTTAAGCTGGATTTTGTGGTACCAATCAATGTTGCATAGGTGGTCACCAAAGTGCTGCCTATGTAGTTGAGCTGCTCTCATGGTCTAGGCCCCTAGTGCTATGGAAGGTATCAAGCTGAGAAACTATCTGAGCACTTTTGTCGGGACTTTGGTGGTCAAATGGGCCATAAAAGTTTGCTTTTTTCCTAGGTGTTTTCCTATTTATGAAAAATAGTTATTAATAAAGAGACATAGGATAATGGTACTTGTCATTTGAGTACTATGACATATTATGTGATTGTATGATGAACAGCAACAATAGTTGATAAATTGGTTTGTCAGTTCCTCTTTATACTCATGGTAGATCAATGATGCATCAAATTATATTTCTATTTTCATAGTTAGTACTTCTATATGTTTCATTTATTGTAATCTATTTTTCAACAAGGAACTTGTGGATACATGGAAATGAAACTCTAGAAGGTCTTCAAAGTAAGTAATGGATCTAATTCATGTTACCTAAGATTCAGATTTTTGATAACTATATAAACAATCATCCAGAATAATCATCAAGTTAAAAATGTCTTGCACTTGGGTGCTGGACCTATTGGTCCATATATTGATAACATTAAAATGACCTGCTGAACCTTATTGACGATGCTGGATTGGTCGTTTATTTTCAATTTCTGAATGTAGTTCTTATTTGCAATAGAACTTTGACGGATAATTTGATAATTAGTAAGTGGCTTTTTGTTCCTCGTGCTAGCGTTGGTATACATATATATTCGGTATGTGGCTTTGGTTCTCCCTTTTGGAAACAAGAGTTGGTATTGTTGCTCTAATGTCCCTCATGGGTGTAGGAAGCGGCATTGCTGCCGTGTGACCTACCTGATAAAATGTTTAGGAGATATTAATATAGTTTTATAAGCGAATCCTGTTACGAACATAAAAAATTGTATGTAGTTTATTTGTGAAGTTTATATACCTCAACTTTAAAATCTATAGCACAAGAATTGGTACAAATGTTATGAGCTGACCATGGGTAATGAAATTTGTGTATGCCATTATCTTAACTAATGGTGAGGTAAAAATCTCTAATATTGGTATTCTAGTCAACATAGTACCTACTTATGCTGATTATAATTTTGACATAGTGTAATCATGACTATGAAGGGATTCAACATAGATAGTTCTGAGGATTATAATTATATCTTGGAGATATAATTACATCTTCATGTTTCAATTGGAACCGTAAATTTACATTTAAACAATGTAATTATTAAGACATAGGTGCTTTACTAATTATAATAATGTTGTTGCAAATTTATTTTCTAGTTCACTATGAGTTAAGATGAATGACAGAAAGTTTCTGTATTTACCTCGTAATATTTTTGTTGTTTCTGGTGTTGTATCATTTCAAGTTGTAGGCATTAAAATTTAAGTAATAAACTAGATGTATTTTTTTATTTGTATATCTTATGAATTTCTCTTTCTAGGAAATTTATCATGCACATCCTTTTGCCACCTTGTATGAGTAAAAAACGTGATGGCCACAAGCTTTTTTTCTTTTTAGAGCAAAGGTAGTGAAGCCACAAGCTTATTCTATAAAAGAATGAAATGAGTACAGGGTGAAAAGAAAGAGCATAAAATAACGAAACAAAAGCAAGAAGAAGAAAGAAATAAAAACCAAGGACCAACAAAACATAAAGTGTTTGCATTAGGTATTTAAAAGCATCTGCAAATCAAATCAAAATCACTTTAAAGGTCATCTGGATCAGGTATTTAAATACTTCAAACCATGAAACAGGACACTACATGTTTCCACTAACCAGATTTTGAAGAGTTTGTGTTTCCCTTCTTACCATAGGTCTAACAAAGGAGGAGAACCAACCCATCTCCAAACTTTCTCAAACTTGTAGAGAAAAGATAAATTCTTGATTTACTCTTGGTGAAGTTGATAGCTAAGCCTGAGTAACAGAAATTCTTGATTTTCTGTTAAGTATAGACTTTCAGATCCACCATCCAAATTCAAGTTTAGTTATTACTTTGGAAAGAAGTGCGTGAAACTTGAATCATAACAGTTCTGGAAGAGTTTTGATATAACCATGGGGATCTTTTTTTTTGTAGGAACTAACATCTTTTTCCTTTCAAATTATTGACGAGTGTTGAAGGGCTATAGATAAAACCATTATAAGGCAAATGTTCTTAAAAATATCAACAGAACATGAAATTTTTTGAAGTCTTGATACAAGTTTTTTTTAATGAACCAGTTAAATGTATTACTAGAAGACTCTTCAATGTGACAGTTTAATCAGCTGGTGTTTCAGGTCTCTGTATCTCCATGATACAATCATCTGGTTATCAAAAACTATATAACTAGTTTGAAAAAATTAGAGAGGCTTTGCAATTTAATAGGTAAAATAGTAGGATTTGGAGAATGCTAGGCAGTGATTTTCTAGCAAAAATCATGAATTCCTTTGATGGTGTCAGGTCTTTGTTCGAGTAGTCAATATAATGTGCTCCAGTAGCCTGGCTAGATTTATAAGATTGTGGTTTGTGGAGGAACATTCACACATGTACATGGAGTTAAAAGCAGATAATCTGCTAATAAATAATCTCCATAATTTAATTTTCTTTTGGACTTCAGCTAATATTCCCATATGCCCATAAGCATAATTTTCTAGAACCAATTCTACTGTCTGGTTGGGACTGTTGCCTGGGCTGTCTAGACTTTGTGACAAGTTATTCTCTGTTGGGAGGGTCTTCCAGATTTAGGAGAATTTGTCAATGAACTTTGCTCCTTTCTGTGCATTTTAAGAAGGAATTGCTGGTATATTTGTTTTTATTTATCTACATCAATAACATATATATATGTATTATTTTCTCGGTTTTATCCTCAGATAGATGTCTTCTTGGTTCCAATTATTATATTTCAAAATCTACCTTTTCATATCCTAAATCTTCAGCATTTAATTGTTTCTAATTGTTCACATCAATATTCCTTTGAAACCTTAGAGATTAAATGAGATCAACACACAATATCAAGAAAAACTGCTGGCTGTTCGAGCCCGTCAAGCTACCCAGAGAGAGGATATGCTCCACAAAGAATCTCAGGCACGCCATCAGCAATATCAACAGGCTTATGTGAACAGCTTTCAGAGTAATGCTGGAGCTAGCGATGCACATGGCTTTGGTGCCGCTCCCAATGCTGTCAGTACATACGATGATGCACCGCGTGGATATGCTGCAAGTCACTATGACTCCTACGGGGAGAGAGCCGAATTGTCAAGAGGAGGCGCCAAGGGTCGTGGCTTCGGCAGTCGTGGGCGTTATACTGGTGGTCGTGCTTATAACTCGAGAGGTCGATATTTCTGAACCAAAGTTATTTGCCTGTATTTGCAGATTGATGACATTTACTCTGAAATCTTATGTTCTGATCAAGTGGCTGTTGTACTAAGTGACAACTTCTCTGCTGAATGCCCATTCATGTCTGGATACAGGTATGTGGCAATCCATTGGATTAAATTTGAAATTTTCTTTTTTTTTGAATATTTTGCTGGTGGATTACTTCAATGTCACTCAAATGCTTTTTGTAGTTTGTATTTGTCGTGAACATAGTTGCAAAGCAGCAGCTCTACCTCTACGACAGTTTCTGCCATTTATTGGGGGGCTTATCTTTTAGGTCATTGCTTAGTAATTGCTATCGTGCGTGTATCTGACAACTTGGTTTACATGCGTGGGAAGGTGGGATCAAACTAGCCGTAGTTGTTGAGGGCTGTACTTGCAAATGAGCTCAAAGCTTGGGCTAGGCCTCTCGAGTCGTTGAGCTTGCGTCTTCCCGGCGTAGCTTACCTTCTCCGTGATGGGAGAATGTCTGGGACCCCATTGTTTTCCTTTTGTAGGTAAGTCGGATGGTTAAACATGTTTGGGCGGCTAAAACACTAGGACAGTTTTCCATTTGCAGTCCGCTTTGCTTTCTTACCGGGAGGCATATCGGGACTTACCTTGGAAAATTATGTGATGAATTGTGACAATCAGAATGTCATTTTATCTGTGTAAAATCTAATTTTTCTTTTCAAATCAAAATATATATGTGAGATATTATTGGATTTGGAATGTACTCGAACAGAAGCAATAGTAATTTTAGAAAATTCATACAGATGATAATAGAGCAGACATGTTGATAAAGATCTTACCAAAATAAATACAAGAAATGTGTCGACAGTTGGTCGACATTGTTTCACGTAGAGGAGTTATGAGATGGTTGTTGGGCTGACAGCCTACGAGTTCAGCCCATAGCTCATAGTGGGTTTTAATAGCTCATAGTCCACTTCTCTTTTAACCTAACCTTAGATCTAATAAAGGAGGTGTGGTGGCTGCGAAAAATAGGAAGAAAACTACGACAATAAGGGAGAAAATTACAACAACAATGGTAGAAAACTATAGCAGCAATGTGATTCAAAAAGAACAAAAGAAGAAAAGGGAAAAAACAATGACAACACAAAGAGACTGTTTTCAATCATCCAAATCTTAGGTTAGATTATATCTTCTTGCTGTGATTATTTAGAGAGATTTTGGATATTGTGCACAGTCACGCAGTCCTTGTATCTCAGTTATTCTCTTGAGATTATTGTTTGAGTTTTGGATAAGAGATTCTGAGATTTGTATATTCATTATTTTTATAGTGAATTTTCTTTGATTTGCCTCGTGGTTTTTATCCTTCAAGTTGGAGGGGTTTTCCATATAAATCTTAGTGTCATATTTGATTATGATTTTCATTTAATTTTATTATGTGTTACGGTTGATTTGCCTCGTGGTTTTTATCCTTCAAGTTGGAGGGGTTTTCCATATAAATCTTAGTGTCATATTTGATTATGATTTTCATTTAATTCTATTATGTGTTACGGCCTGCTTGTATTTATTCATATACAAAGTTTGTTCTTTTTATTTATCGCATCATCTATATCTAAAAGAAAGATTATAAATCATCTCTCATCTCTCTTAGCCCTTATTTTATCATTTATACTGGTCCTACGAAAGATACGAAGAGAGAAGAAGATGAGTCTAGTTCTCCTTGTAGATTGATATTATTGCTTCCTACGATATGTGATGGCATCAGGGATGATAAGTATATTTAGAGTTTTTTATTATATTTAAATTAAGTAGAGAGTCGTAGTTTAATTGAAATGAATTAGGATTTATTTCTATAAATATACTTTAAGTTTTAAGTTTTAGTGAGACGGATAGGTAATATATTTTGGGTGCGGTTAAGAGTGATATTTAAAATTTCTATAGAGATCAAGAGAAAAGTTTTTCAAGCTTACATGAAAATACCTAAAAGCGAGTCATGCTTGTATGGAAAAGACTCCAGAGATCTTGTAATTAATCTCATATATTAAAAAATTTAATGTTTTCTATAAATATAGCTTAAAATCGAACTATGTTACATCTTATGTTGGCTTTCCGCTACATTATCTATTTGTTGATCTTTTGTAGATTTCGCTTTTGGCTTTCAGTTTTTCTCTTCTCCCTTCCTAAAAAAATGGTATTAGAGCCCCAAAGATAAAAATGATCAGAGATTTAATAAGGATGTCATCAATTATTTATGCTGATTTTATTATGGAGAAAATAAAAAATACAATTTACCTATGGTAGAGGAGGATAAAAAATCTTCTTGTTTAACAAGATCTAACAAGAACAGTAATAAAATGAGAAAACAAACTAGAAAAGATGAGTGATAAAGATAAGTCATCAATAATGACTATGTTATGGTTATTTTGGGATAAATCAAAAAAATCTTATTCAATTAAAAGTTTATTTAACAAGTTATATGTAAAATAAAAATTATATAGAATATCTGAATATATTCAAAAGAATATTGAATTAACTAAAGAAAGTTGATATAAAAATTAATAAAAAAAAAAGGAATTGTTACTTCTTATATTGCTCATCGATTTGTTTGTCAATTTTGTGGAGATGTTAGATATTATGTGGGAAGGATATGATAACTTTAGAATAAGTTGAAGAAACTTTAGTATTTCATAGTTACAGTAAATTCTTCAAGCTAATGGTTCAATTTCTACGTGAGGCACGCACATAGTAAAAAATTACTTTTAAAAGTGGAGATCATTCGAGTTGGTAAGTAATTTTTTGATTCTTTATTATATTCAAACTAGTTGAGAGAGTTTTAGTTAAATTAAAACTCTTGGGTGAATTAGGACTTGTTTCTATAAATACATATTGAATTTCAAGCTTTTTTGGCGAGAGAGAAACAATATAGAATGGGTACTCCAAGGATGATTTCTAAAATTTATTTCTATAGAAGGTTAAGAGAAAAGTTCATTAAATTTATGTGAATATGGATAACTCAAAGATCTTATAATTAATTTCATATATTAAAATATTATTTTATTTTTGTGAATATAGGTGAAAGTTATTGAACAACATCATATCTTATATTTACTTTGTGATACATTTATCTATTGGTTGATCTTTGATAAATTTATCTTTTGATTTTTGATTTTTCTCATCTCCCAATCTAATCTAATAATACGTACAAGAGAAGATGGGAGAGGAAGAGAAGAAGGTACAAGAGAGAAAAAAAAAGAAAAGATGAGAAAACAGAGTTGGAGGAGGAGGAGTGAAAAGAGAAGTATACTCGAGGTTGATGGCACACGATGAAAGGGCATTAGTAGTGCTATTCGAATTGGTAACCTTTTAAGTTTTCACTTTTTAGTAGATCGATTGAATCGTCCGGAATCGATCGGGATGATACGTATCTCGGTTCATGCGTCTACATTGATGCCCACCACCAGCGGATTGATTCACTTGGCATCTCGAGAGAAACCAGTGATACAAGAATCACAGGCATTCATCCAACAATTAAAGTGCAAGCCAAAGCAAGGAACCTCCCTTTCCCTTGCGATGAGGTGATCCAAGTGGAAGCCCTATGAAAATAGAATAACTTCGAGACAACTGTGGGTGGAGGTATACCACAAGAAACAGCATTAGCTATATGCTTTCTCCATTGAGCATAAGCCAACAGACTTCCTCACTCTGCACAGGTATATATTATATATAAAGCTCTTGAATTGTGTCCATCTTCATCCATCTATTGCACTGCGAGAACTCCACTCGGACCAATGGACACATGCAAACAGCGATGCAAACATCAATGCAAACAGCCTCCTCACATGGAAACACGGAAAAAACCTGTAAGTATTTTGTGCCTAAAAACTTTTTAAAGATCCTGACGTGACTATTTCTTTTTTGCTTTCGAAGTAACTGTTAAGTTTGACATCGGAGCTTTTCAAAATCATAATTTGAATGATAATTTATTTTTTAAATTTTCTAAATAGTCGCAAGAATTTCATGAGGCTTTTTTTAAATCTAAACTATTGCTATTTTTTATTCTGAAAAAAATATAAAAAACTATTGCTATATATATATATATATATATGAGAAACTATAACCCCCCGAAAACTCGTGAGTCGCTTTTTTACAGCAGACAATAGAGCTAGACTACTATCCTTCAACACAAAAACTCACGCCAGTTACTATCTTTCTCAAGGCAACTGAACTCAATTGTAGGGTTCAAGAGGTCCAGAGCATGACAATAGACCTCCCTGTCCAATAATGTTGTTGTTGATCTTTTTCTTCCATTGACGTTGGGTGCATATATATATATATATATGCTTTATTTACTCTCTGACAGAATATCTATGATGAAATCATCCCTCCGCACCAAAAAATTGTAATGGAAGGAGCAGAGAAGTACCTGATTCATCTCCCAGGCATGCTTTCTCTCTCTCAATTTGATTGATTCTGTAGACCTTACGCCCTTCAGTTTTGTTATGAGATTTCATGAAGGCATCATATTTCATGAGGTAGAAGGTGGCCTCTTTATCAGTAGCATTTGTTCATTTTTCTCACCATGCATATATAGGCTTCTTCAAGGAACAACTCAATGTTGAATTCAGCACCGATGGAAAGATAACTGTTAGTGGACAGCGTCCCTTATTCGACAACTGGTGGAGCCGCTTCCGCAAGGAACTGCAAGCGCCGGAGAACTATAACATCAACAACATGCATGTGAGTTTTAAGGACGAAGTCCTTTGTATTGTGCTGCCGAACTTCACCAACAAAGCCAAAGCCACTGTGAAAGATGAGCCAACACATGATGCTAGCAAGAAAGAAGGTGCAACTTCAACTCTTGAGCCAAAATGCAGTTGCAGGAAACAACAAGAACAGAACAAGTGCGAAATGTCTGATGCAACACATGTGGAGGAGAAGAAGGTGAAGGATCACCTCATAGAGACAAAGAACGCAGAGAAGGTTACAGGAAAGGATCAACCTGAACAAGGTAAGAAGGGCATAGATGCAGCAGCTCTAGCGACTTGCCATGGTGCTGGAATCAGGCTAAGGAAGATGAAGCTTAAGATGGGTAGATTGGAAGATGAACTGTCCAACACCAGGAAGCTCATGGGAGCTTTCATTGTGGCTACTGTGGTTTCGGTGGGGGTGGGGTTGTACTTTCACTGTAGCCCGACATCCACAGAGACATAATACCCACCCGGCTTCTTAAGCTTTGCATCTCTATGTCAAGCTGAAGGCATTATGATAATCTAAATGTAATTAGGACTTGTTAAAGAAAACAAATTAAAGATTGAAGTGGCATTATGGATTTACTGTTTTTCTCAGTAGAATAGATGTGTCTAAACAATCAAATTTATAATTAGTGTGTATAATAAATACTTGGGTTAGTCTCACATCGAAAATATATAAAAAAAATTTGAATAAATTTATGAAAGCTGAATCAGTTTACTAATATATTGAGAAAAATAATTTAGAATAAAAAATTAATAGGTTAGTTATTCATCGTCATGATAATTGATATCCAAAAATGATATAGTATTAAATAAATACTATATGTGGATAGGACTAAAAGTATACCATATGATTTGATTAGCTCCACATCAAAAGTATATAAAAAAAAAATTAAATGAACTTATGGGATTTAAATGGATCTACCCCTAAAATATGGACTTGAGTACTTTGGGCTCATGATTGAAACCCAACAAAATGCTATATTAGTTACCCAATATGGCCTTGACAAAATAATTAAAAAGTTTCTTGGAGGTTCACTAACATTTTATAATGGCATATTATAAAAAGAACTGATAATAGCACTCAAATAGTTTTGTTTCCTTTTCTTGTACATCAGTGGGTTTCTTTTTTACTTTTTATAAGCTTGATTGCAATTACTGATAAATTTTCTTTGAGGAGCCATAGTGATTTCCTAAATTTTTTTTTGTAGTGAAGTGAGTTTGGATCGAGTTGTGTTGATGCTAAGAAAAAACCAGCTTTATAAATTATTTGAACACATTTACTAGATAGAAATCTTTCCTAGTGACTGAATAATACCTCTTCACAATGGAATTACCAAAATTTCTATTTGGCAGAATGGTTATTAGCCAGCCATAGTCATTTTTGTTTTTATGTCTGTCTTGGCTTGGAATCAGGTCAGGTTGTCATTATGATTCCAGTCGACGATCGAGTTTAGGGCTAACATCTGATAGAATACTAACATCTGATAACCAGAAAGAATAGAACCTTTGACAGCAACCTTCCCTTCATTTTTAGAATTCTAACATTCCTACCGAGGAGAATCTCAAGAAGAGAAAGTTATCTCATTCCTTGTGGTTTTTGTTTTGCAACTTCCATGGAGATTCGGCTTGTCTGAATGTTCGGAACCTTATAGTTGTAAGTTTTAATGATGATGGCTCTCTACAGCTTCCTTCTTTGTTCTTCCAAACAAATGTTCAAGCACCACGTCATCCTGAATCCTTTCCATCCTATACAAATGCTTTGTTCAGAAACCAAGTTTTCTCCAAGAAGATCCAAAGAGATTCGAAGTCCGCTGGACCAGCTTCAGCTTCAAAGGCATTGGAGAAGCAGGTGTTCTGGACTTGCAGGACTCTAGAAGATCACTGACGAGGGTCGATCAGAACACTCTCTTTCAACTAAGATCCATTTGCAAACAATTAAAATGGTTTGTTGCGAAAAACCCATCAAAGATCAAGGAGCAATATTCTAGAAAATGGGAAGGGGAGTAGCCTAATGGATTGATGCTTCAGAATCATCTCAGTTGCCACGACCAAAAGGGTTCATACTTGGAACTATTTTGTTGCCATGGTCAATGAGGATTTTAAAGACAGTGGACTTTGGGAAACAACAGATGATTGTTGTTCCTTGAAATCAGTTCAATTCTTTCTTTCATCAGCTTCCAGGGGATTATCCATGTACATCCATCAGGCAATAGCTGCATGCTGGGTAAGCAAGTAAAGGTGAAATCACAAGCACTCTGATGCTAGAATGTTGCTGATCTTCATCACTGAGAACGGTTGTCTCAATGGATCAACTGCTTTTCATATATGTAAAAACCTAATATGGTTGGTTATATGAAGCCAAGACAAACTTGCTGGAATCTATTTGTCATCTAAAATGATCAATTGTTGATGAACAGCTTCTCTCTCCACACCCCGATGTCAAAAATACTCCTCGAGGAACACTCTTTATAGTAGGTAACCAATAAATCATTATTTTAAATGTAAAACATCAGCTTCGCTCAAAGAGTATCAAATTTACATCAACGGATAACATAAATCTGAGTTGAACTTAATGCATGGTAAATTTGACTAATGTTTGACCAATTTTAATTGAAGATCAACTTTGATCGAGGAATGATATAATTTTTGAAAACCAGCTAAGACTTATGGAAGAACAGTGTGTGCTGTTCTTACACAAAACATAGTCAATTTGATAAGTTTGTACAAGTAATTTCTCCTGCTAACTTGCATATACGATTGATATATATATATATATATATATATATCCGTTAATGATATTACACACAACCAATAACAACGACAAATGTCTTATTAATGTTATGTATATGCGAATGATAATTACACGTATTCTTATAGATTTTATATGATGAACTCTTTTTGTAAAAGTTATTGATATTGTATTTGTTAATTCGAGGAAGGGAATTGGGCTTATGCTGTATTGATTAACGGGCCTGTCCACGTCTCGGCCGACACATCCACAGTATTTGTCTTTTAGATGCAATCGAAATACTAGTCGTATTCAGCTGACATGGTGATCACCGTATGCAACAACACACAGTAATGATTCACCACTCTGATGTATATTAGTTTAGGAGGAACCATGGCCAATTTTGATGGATTAAGAGGGGTAGAAATTTGATGTTACGTCAAGATGTGTGCAGAAGTTGAGGATGATGTTGATTACTTCAAGAAAAAGCTGTGCATGCTTTCAGAGATTTGGCTTAAGCAGATGCAAGAAATCAACATTTCGGTGGAGTATTAATGCATCCTGAGAGGTTAAATCAGTGAGATAGTTGAGTTATGCAATGAACTCATGCAGAAGCGTCCTTGTTGACTTAAGGTGATGAGGGCACCCTATCTAGGGTTTCTATTAGGGTTCTTTCTTGCACTCGGCAAGCCATGCACTTCACACAAGCTCACAACATAGCAGTGTCCAGTTTCTTTTCATCTCAGTCCTCATAAGTCACAGCAGAAGCATACAACAAGAGTAGCAAAACCAGGTTATGGTTTGGCAGGGACTTCATCATATGGAGGAGACCTGCAATAAAGTTCATCACGGCTACGACAGTCGATCATGGTTGAAATGTATGTGAGGATGAGTCATTTGTGTTACCAGTCTCCCATTTAGTAGAGATGAAATGATAACTCCTGGAAGGAGGCGATGCTAACTTGTACAAGAAGGTAGGCTTTTGCTGCCCTCTATGAGTAGCGGTAACATGCATGAAACCAGAGCGCATCAATGTGGATCGATTCAGCATGTCGTTTTCTGCGAGGCAAGAGAAGAAGAGCTCCACTTCAATTGTATATGCATATCTCTCCACTTTTCCAACGCTATGCTCGCTGTCATCGAGCTTCTGCTGGTGGTCGACAATGGAACAGCTTGCAGAGTAGTCAAAGTGGAAGATGGGGTTTGATGCTTTCAGTCAAATGCAATGAGCAGAAGCCTGTACCACATCCCACATGTTTCCTTGAGGAGGTGATCAGTTGATATAAGAATTCTGATGCATGTGATATATATATATACATATATATATTTATATATTGGGTTCATATTAAATGAGTGTCTTGTTGTTTCTTTTGCCTCGATAGGATAAAGCTTTGAAGCCCTACTGGTATGCATCTGCTCACATATAAACACATGGGGTACGAACCCTATGTGATGTCTTGCTCAAATCCTTCCTTCACCTTCTCCCAATCCCTGCAACGCCTACTCTCCTATAGTCTGAAGTCCCTCCCTCAGAGTCTTTATGGCTTACCAGCCTAATCAACTTTACAGTCAAATCCCTGTTGTGGATGTTTGTGCTTTTCCCATCTTTTTCCTCCCTATAAATCGCAATGCTATGTGGGGCTTCTTTGTCATACCAGCATGATCTTTATCTATGAGAAGTTTCCTCATAGCCTTTCTTTTCTTTCTTCTACTCTCTTCCTTCCTTCTTTTCTGGATGGTTCTCTACATGGCAGTCTTTGTTGTTAGGCTCTTCTTCTTCTTCTTCTTCTTCTTCTTCTTCTTCTTCTTCTTCTTTCTTCAGTGTACTAGTGTAGTCGTGTGTTCAACCTTGCTCTACTTGGTTCTTGCATCTTCTTTCATGTTTGGATAGATCTGTGACTAACTTCAAGGCTTTCATAGATCTTCTTCCTTTCCTTTGGAAAGAAAAAAGAAAAGAAAAATGAAATGTTTTCTTTCCTATGTCTAATGGAATCTTTTGATTTGACTAATACACTTCAAGTAAACGATTTGTATGTTTTCTGCTTTTACACTTTTCTCTCATGTCTGGTTGATGCACTGAATTCATTATTCTTCTGCTGCATGCTACTCAAATCAATTCTTTTGGTTCCTTTGTGAATCTCTTTTAGACTTGTTCAACCAAGTGCTAGAACATTCAAGTTTTGTCACATGCTAATCGCCTTTACCACCAAATGTTCAAGTCATTTCTTCCTCCTTCCACCCACCTTGATGGAAGATGCTTGGAGAAGTGCTCAAGGGAATGAATGAAGCTGCCAGCATGATCTAGCTTAAGGACCAAACAACATCCTTGAGCATGAAAACCTATTACGATGTTGATGAAGAACTTGACCGCAAACATGAATTCCTCTTGTATGTCTCCAAGAGAGATGATAAAGAGTGAAAAGATATGAGCATGGAACACTAAGAAAATAGAGTGATGCTAATCCTGGCTAGGTCATGCTCTGGCAGCTTCATTTGTTCCCTTTCTGGGCACAACAAATCCACCACTATCATCACAGAGAGGAAAGGACAAGATCAAGGTAAGTGTGCTTTTCTTTGTGTTCTTCATCATGTTCATGCTGCTTGTCCATTTAATCCATCAATCCTCTTATCAGCTGCTACAGTAGTACTCCACAGAAAAGAGGATCCTCTTTATTCTGTCTTTTTCTTCCACTTAAAGGGCGCTCTTATCATTATCATATTATTGGGGAATAAGGTCCCCAGTGTGCAAGTGGGCTCTGATGTTTATGCCTTTAACATCAGATCTATGACAATAGAACAGTACATCCAGCTACACATGTTTCCATGGATGCTTAATCTCTGCGTTGCTTTAGTGCATCAAAGAAATATGTTTGTTCTATAAATATATTGCTGAAAGATCAACAGGATACATGTTATATGGTTTTTTTGTACATTACAAACATGTATTTGTTCCATATATTCCTGAAACCTAGACACGATATGGCCAGCTTATCTAAGTTAGACCACATGCACTGATGTTACTTTAGTTTCATCTCTACCATGGTGGAGTTACAGTAGTTTCCAGAAAATGAAAATGAATGTTATCATATACTTCAAATCAACATCATCTGTGTGCTTGCAATTTTCTAACATCAGGAGTTTCTAAGCGTGTTGAAGTTTCCTTCTTGGTTACTTCATCTCTTCACCAAATCTGGCTAGGTTACATTTTTTGTAAGCATTTTTTGCCGAGGAGCAGTGTTGGGCGGCACATTTGTATGCAGTTTACTCAAAGTTTGGATTCTATAAAGAATTAAGAACATTTTTATTTGTCAACTTTGTGAGTACAAAAAATTATGAAGATTATCCAATTGCTCTTTCCATGCCCTCAATTAGAGTACATATTATTAGTTTAAGATTTAAATACCTGCAGCAATTGATATAAATTCAGCCATGTCGAAATCTTTATGGAATAGAAATTTGTCACCTATAAATTTAATTTCCTAATGCATATTTACAGTAAAGATTCAGTCGTCTATCACACATCATTTATGACTTTATCAGTACAATTTATTTTGATATGTGTGTGAAGCAAGGAAATTTCTTTATCATATATGTTCAATCCTTCCTGATTCCTAGTAATTACTCCATGCAAAACATCACTAATCCGAGATCTCCAACAAAAGGTTATGGACAACCAGGGACAAGAAAGGCCAAGGAGGAGTAGAGAACATTGAAGATTGATGATGATAGAACTACAATATCAACAATGGTTTCAACTTAATAATCTAAATCTAAATATTCTATAGACCATGATTTCTGCACTCACTGTTGCTCTCTTCACAAAGCACCTCATTTTTGTTCATGTCTTCTTTGATAATTATTGGTTTCCATATAAATGGTGTTTTGATACAGCCCCTCTACATTTAGGAATAAGCCCATGTCTACTGATGCTCTCTCTCTCTCTAGATCCTGCATTTGCGAAAGTTTCGTGTTTTTTGTTTGAGTCATGCTTTCGACTTCGAGATGTTTTCGGTGGTTTTGTGGAGGCTCATCTGAAAGAACACATTCTGAGATGTTTGATCCCTCAGACTATGACTTTAACAAAGCCAAGTTGCTTGAGCCTTAATGGATGTCAGCACAAAACCAAAAGCTATCTATTAGTATGTATGTTGTCACCGTTTCAAGAAACTGATGTAGCTCAAGGTTGATCACTCTCACTTACAATTATAATTCTGCTTTTGCCCTATAGATAAGAGAGGCCAGTGTTTTCAGAAAAGATTGTGCTTTACAGTAGGATTTGAATTATTCTTTGTTTACCATAACTTCATACGTTTGCTTGACATCTTTATCCATCTGCCAAGATTACTTTTTTTTTTTGGCAAATGGTGTAATCTTATTCCAAATCCATATAATCACAATAAACAATACCAAATAACTGTCCATTCAGAATTAAGACACATTCTCTCTCTCTCTCTCTCTCTCTCTCTCTCTCTAACCCACTGCATGGAGGAGGTCAGTCAAACTACGTAAGGTGGGGATGTTACATGGAGAGTTTGTTATATACAAGATATATGTATTCTTTGTTGGTGCCCGATCGAACAAGTAAATACGAATCAGCATGTATCAGTTAAATGCATTGTATCTGAAATCATAGTGTATGGCATTGTCAAATCAGGGCATTTTGACACCCAAACTATGCATGTTTGTTTTCATTCATTCATTTATTTCTTGGTTCACTTTTAGGTGGTCGGTATGTCTCTATTTATAGAGCTAAACCCTAAAAGTTATAATATTTTACAAAATCTTATCCATGCATAAGCTCTAAACTAAATTTAAATCTTTAAATTATAATATGTTTTGACATTATGTTAACACAGGCTCACCATCCATCACAACTGACAGTAAAAGGCTGCTATATTATTATTTTTGCTTGAAACTCTGAAGAGAAGGTATGTATATAATATTTTAGTCTAATAATTCCATGTAACTGAGTTTATTTCTCATATCTTTGTTCTCCTCTTCCTCTCTCTTTCTACGATATATATATATATATACATCTGGGTTTCTCCATTTCTTGGGAGTACTACTTTAAATTGTCCTTAGTCTTCCTTGGAACCCCAAAATGACAAAAGGCTGAACAATATTTTGTTCAATTTAACAGCCCCCTCATGGGAGCCTCTTCCATAAGAAACCGGGGGTTCCAGTTGATCTACCTGTCTCCTTCCTCTCCTCTCTTGATGACTAGTTGCTTTTGCTGGTGGATGCATATCTTATGCATCTTGATACTTGACAAATAGATGAAAGCAGCCAGCATAATCTCGTCCGATCTTTCTCCGTCTCTATTGTTTGAAATCTGAATGAGAAGTCAATCAGATCATCCGCTGATGGGAGCTGCAAATGAGAACTCAGGACTAGTTCCATCTGTTCATGAGTGTTTCATCAATAATCATTTGAAGAGATAAAAAAGGTTTGAGTTTTCTGTTCTTGTAGGTGACATGAGAATAAACCTTTTGGAACCTTAAAGCAAGAGGAGAGAGAGAGAGAGGAATTATTAGGTTTTGAAGTGGAAGACAAACTTGAAACCATGGTCAAGCTTGACGTATATATATATCATTCACTATTTATTGTTATTTCGATGTATAGAATGTCTTGAAGTAGAGAAGTTGGCAACCATAAATCCTTCTTCCATGACTAGGAGATGCACGAGGAGCTGTCATGTCTTCCTCAGTGTTTGTTTTCATGAAGGTTTGGTTTGTTCTAATGCAATCACAAGCCCATGTACTGTTACTTGACCTTAACACTAAAAGCTATGCCTTGGTTAAAGGAGAGAAGAAGCTGCTTATAGGCAGGCATGCTGGTAGTCTGAATGTGTTGTTGTTGCAAGATAGGAAATAGGGTGACCTATGATAGTTTTTCAGAAGACACCATTTGATAATGAGGCTTTTGATGAAAACATGTATTATCGCATACCAAGAAAATAGAGGGGAATCATTACTACAGTGGAGTTTTTTGCCCAAAAGATAAAAAGGCTTGATATGTTACTTAAGGAGGCTAATCCTGCCACTGCTTTGCTCATCAGAGCTCAAAACCTCAAGGAGGACAACCTGATTTCGGTAGAAAATTAACTTCACAAAATCTCACCCAAACCCTTCCCTTACAAAAAAAAAAAGAATCTCGAACTAGAAAGTCATGCATGATTGATAAAATTTTGAAAGTACGTAATATAACTAGAAGGGGGAAAAAAAAATCTTACCATCTTTGCTATCTTCTCCCAAAGGATACAATTACATTCACAAACAATAAACCAAGAAAATTCATAAAAATCCAAAGTAGAAAGATATTTCCAAAGATTATTGCACTGAACTATGTGCAATTATAAAATAAGGGTAAAAAATGCATGGATCAGTTTCTTTCAACTTAGATATAATATAATAGTATATATATATATATATATATATAGTTAAAGTGTTTTAGACTACATTTGTTGACCTTCTGGTGATTCCCCTCAAGTTCAAGATTTATGTAATGCCATCTATAAAATCCTTGCTACTTTTCTAATCTCTAAGGAATAATATGATTTTATGGTTGGTAGAAATATTCATAATAAAACCTATCGACGCAATAAATAATTAATTCAATGCATAATTCTAACCTTGATACTGCCCATAATAAACTTTTTTGAAATGATATCACTATAGCCCCTTAAATATGCCTATTTTCCTAGTAATTTTATTAATTGGATTCATGATCGTGTTACTTTTTCTTCGTACTTGCATTATCAATGTACCCCCTTTAGCTATTTCAAAAATACTAGCGATATTTAGTTGGTCAAACATTCTTCCCTTATGTTTAATTGTGCTTAGGAGGACAAGAAAGTCATGTTTTCCTCTGCTAATAAAAAAATCTTATGATCATATTCTTAGGATTTTTTAGCAGTACACACTGCTCATTAATTTAAAAAACTAATATTTCAAATCTCATCCCAGTACTATCACAATGATATTAAAAAGGACGTGCAATTGGTTTCATAAGAAAAATTCTTTTTTAAATATGGTTATGTATATTGCAGAAAATTTTATAATTCTATTAATGACTATATTAAGTATCAAACTAATACTAAACTAGGGCTTTGGCAATGGTCTCTATTTTCTCAAAATAGTTATGCTGTCCTGATTAATTATATTTTAAATTCAATTGATTTACATTCTTTTCTTGTTTGTTGGATATTTAATACTATTCTTGATAGTATCAATAATATGATCAGAGAATTCTCATGGTATCCACTTGATTTCCTAAGTTACCCCTTATATATGTGTAGGGGGTTTGGGTGTTAGGGACTTCTCAATAACTTAAATTGCCCTTCAAGCAAAGGTGCATGTTTTAATATCTCAATAATGACAATAACATTTGGGTTATTGTTGCCAAGGCTAAATATGATCCCATCATCCTTTAGGCTATGAATAATATCAAAAGTCAAAATGAGTTGAAGGCTCCTCCAAGTTTTTGAAATACATAGGGAAGGATTAGTTATACAAATAGGTAATGAAACTTTTATTAAAACTGTTTGATGACTGGATTCTTGATACACTTATCCATCTAAAACCCATCTTTGGTGATGTTTTCCCTCTTACAATTCAAGATGGTTCAAATTTTGATTACTAACAATTCTTAAAATAGTTAAGCTATTGCTATGAAACCACCTTTGCTAATCATATTGGGAGAACTGATATATCTCTTATACCTAGTGATGATAAATGGATATAGAAATTTGGGTCATAGCACTGCTAAATTAGCATTTGATGTTCTTCAATTTTCATCCTGATATACCCTTTCTGAATATGTGGCTTAGCAAATGGAATCTTCTAACCATTATCCTTTGTTATAAATTTATATACCTCCTTCTAATTGTGGAAAGGTTACAAGTTTTGGATTTAATATAATAGGTCCCAAGACATTTGCCACCCTACATGATTATGCTGCATCATACAATAAGAACAAATCTTGAGTAGTAGTTCATGCACACCAAGATGAAAGACTCTTCTCAGCTTCAGCTTTAGGTAATCTTAATGCAACCCCTTCACTGATCTGAACCCTACTATGTTCATTATTTTCTTTATTCATGACTTCCTTTTCCTGATCTTTCAGCTTCTTTTTTTTTTTTAAGATCCTTCTATCTATCCTTTAAATTTTTATCTAATCTCTTTTTCTTTGCAACTAAATTAATGTGTAATCTTCATTAGAGTTCTTCTGGTGATCTAATATACTAAAACAGATTCACAAATTATGCAATATAGTTCAGTTAGCTGGCTCAGAAAAGGAGGAACAATTAATTAAAGGTCACTTTGAGTCAAGATACATACCCACAGAATCTTACAGTAAAATGAGACATTTGGGAAGAATTGGTGAGCATTGCTATATATTTATATAGGAATATTTTCAAATGGGTAGTGATGCATATTTGTTTCATTTTACGAAGGCTTGACTTTTGAAGGTCTTCTTATTGCGTTTTGAACATGTCTTTTGTCTATTGTGTTCTCTTTGCTGTTAAATTTATTTATCATTTGTTTCTTTGTACTCATTTCAGTTCTTCCAAAATGAAATCTTTTAATTTTCCCACTTTTTTGTCTTCTTTTCTTGAAAAAAACACAAAGAAACCTTTTTTTCCTTTTAAGTATTTTGTTCTCGTAAATCAATGCAGTTTTTTGTTAACTTTCTTATCAAGCATTTCATCAAAAATTATATAATGTTAAATTAGAAATCACTGACGTTCTTTCAAGTGCATGACACAACCATGTAGAAGAGGTATACCTTTTGACTAGAAAACTAAAAACAAAAACAACGAAAGTTTAAAGTTGCTTGCATCGATCATGGAATAATTCTCATGAGAAAACAAAAAATCTTGCAACAAATTGTAATCGCTTTTCAACCAATCCAAGTGTTTCAATAAGCTTATTATTGGCTGCATGTATGCTATTTGGTTCCTCAACCTCCCCCTCTACTAAACAACACATGGAGTTAAGATGCATTAGAGGATCAATCCAATAAGCTTATTATTGGCTGCATGTATGCTATTTGGTTCCTCAACCTCCCCCTCTACTAAACAACACATGGAGTTAAGATGCATTAGAGGATCAATCCAATAAGCTTATTATTGGCTGCATGTATGCTATCAAAAGCTCATCTTTTCCCCCTTAAAAATTCTGCATCTTTATAACTTATATGAGTAGAAATCCAAAAAGAAAAATATAGCTTGAAGTATACAATAGAATCCATGACGGAATTGTTGTTTGATTAGTTTTCCTTTTTTTGACTTTTTCTCCTCCTTTATTTGTCTTGATATTTGCTTTTCAGTTTGCTCACCCAAGAAATTGCATTACATTGATAGCCTTAAAGCTACTACTCAAAAGTACTTCTTGGAGGTGCAACTTTCTGATCCCATTTGAGGAAGACAATGGATAGGGTGCCTATCATATTGCTCATTCTGTTTGAATCCGAACCCAAGTAATTAATTATCTGAACTCGTTCCAAATCTGATTCACCTTTTTCTCATTAGTCCCAAATTCAATTAAAAAATAAAAAACATTCTAATCTAACTCAAACAAGTCAGGATAATATAGATGTCCGGGAACACCTGACCCACTGTCATCCCTAAACATAATTCCCACATAAATCACAGTTCGTGTTCCATAAGGTGCATTTAAATGCAACACTTTCTTGTAGTACAAATAATATTATGATCTCACCATAATGAATATGACCCTGACACTTAACCACCTCCATGTTTGCAGGGTTTTAAATCATTGGCAACTCTCGTTAGACATCGGCGACCATCCCACCGATTCAATCTTAAACAGTTGTAACTTCGGTTTGCAACATATGGGAGAATTTGGAAAGAATACAAATTCTTCTCCAAACTTCTCTAAATATTAACAGTATGTTGTGTTTGCCAGCAGAATGGACATAAGTTGATATAGTATACAGCAGAAAACAGTATTCCAAAACCTTAAACAGAGACTGCTCCGATATCAGTACAAAGATGATGCCTGACAAGGGTTTGCTTCAGGTTGTTGGCTTGCCAGCAACTCGCTCAGCTATCCATCCCAAGCCATCATACAATCCCTCGCCTGTGAGGGCGCAACAGGCCTGGATGTGCCAGTCATGGTTCTTGATGCTATGGAGGGAGAGGGCTTCAGTTATCTCGGCAGGTGACATGGCATCCTTGAGATCCTGTTTGTTGGCAAACACAAGCACCACAGTGTGCTCGAGGTCCGCATGTTGAAGCAGCCTGAAGAGTTCATCCTTAATGATACTGATCCGAGCTCGGTCAGTACTGTCTATCACAGCAATAACAGCATGAGCTCCCCGATAATAAGTTGCCCATGAGGTTCTCAGCCTTTCTTGTCCCCCTAGATCCCAGACCTGCTTAATTGAGGATAATATTATTAAACGTAATATGTAATTTTTCACATCTAGACTTAGAACTCAAGGATCTGTGAACAAATTCAAATACCAAGGACATAGAAGTGAACTTGCCCAAAGAAGCTTAATACGCATGTAAAAGCTTATGCTAAAAATAGTTTGATTTGATTGAGATTCACATAACGTACTGATCAATGTTGTTTAAGCATGAGCATATTTTAGGTATACATAATGATGGGGGTACATGTTCTCTTAATGTAATTTAAAGATGCAAACTGCACTGTGCATGTCATTAAGAAAAACTATAGGAGACTCATCTTCAATTGGGATCCTGCTATTAATGGCTAGTAGACACGCCAACACAAATCATAAAATCGTAATATACTTGCAACAGTCTCATGCTAACCAACTCAAAATGTCGCATACATGAAATGGACAAATGATGTATAGAAGCTCATGTTAACCAGATTTAGAAATATGAACAGTATCCCAAACTTTTCTAGTCTTTCAAACAAGACTTGCAAAAAGTAGCTCTACATAATTCTAGATTAGCAGTAATCATCAACTTGCAAAGACTGATAGAACTGACAAAGAAAACAAAACGACAAAAAAAAAAATCAAACATGAGGAAAGAGAGATATGGGTACATCACAGAAGCCACTAAGGAATGCAGTAGTGTTGGCGACTTCAACATTAACAGCAGCGCTGGAGATCAACAAGTAAATGATAACTCATCTGAGTGGGAGAACAATTATAGCAACAACCACCACTTTGGCAGCATCATAATGTGAACTGCAGATATTGGAAGTGGGACCCTGGAGATGGTCCACAATGGAAGATGTGTTATCGTCGAAGAAGCTTGGCTGTGAGATTCTAATAAATCCTTGGAGAAGATCTCAAGCAGTGATCCATGGAGGATGATAAGCAGTGGGCACTGAAAGATCATTGAAGGTGGCCAGAGGATGATGATCTGTTCTCGTATGGTGAAGGATGATCAAAAATTGGCCAGAAGCTGTGGAGTGGAGGGGAAGGGAACTAGGCAGAGGAAGGGGTTGAAGGATTTGGTCACGTCTCAATTCAAGAAAAGGGATATGATTAATCAAATACTTGGATATAATATGCATTCAGATATGGATGATATCCATATCAGACCTGTATACCTAACATAAATTCATATCAAAATCCAACTAAAAGAATAAACACCAAATCAGATTTGTATGCATATCGAACTTGGATACCCACGTATCGACCCAGATCAAGCTTTGACTAATTACGATTACAGATCCGGTCAAAAAATATCCAACCGTTTTCATCCCTACAAAGACAACTTAGTTACCTGATAAAAAGTAAAACTTATCTACCAAATAAAAAGTAAAACTACTTGGAAAGTACCACAGGAGAAAATAAGTTAAAGATGAATTGACTATCCGTTGGATGAATATAAGTTAAAGATGTGCTAATACCATAATCAAAAGCTGGAGCTTTTGTTCTAATTATTAATCCTTGATCCACCATTAACACAGGCCCCATATATGGAAGTGCAAGAACATCATCCTGGGAGCCTCATCCTCGAAGTCTCGTCCTTGAGCCAAAGCAAGTCTGATAGTTATTTTTTATTATCTTCTTCTATTATTTTTCTTTTTTCTCTCTCTTTTCCTTCTTCAACTCTCACAAAAGAAGATTTATCTATTCATGGAAAGCTCATCCTACATCAACTATCCACATCATAAGCTTGTATCGTATGCCAAACTAATTTTGGAATTTGATGATGCTGGTGCTGCTAATTGTGGTTTTGGATTGAAAAGTCAATCTTAAGTTTCATTTCTTTTGAAACTTACAAGCTCAAAGCATTAATGTGCAAATTTTTCTTGACCAGGATAATTAATTAGCCTAATATTTTTTCTTACTATTTAAAATGGATCCTTCTCTCATCTGGATAAAGAGCTAGCTATATTTTTCTTTTATGCCAGATAGTTATGGCTTTAAAAGAAAGGTTTTATCCTTTTAAAAAGCTAGGGATTAAAAAGAGATGAATGGACAAAGCCATTATTTGGATTTTTATTGTTTTAAAACATCCTGCAGGGGTTTGGAAAGAGTGGACACAGATTACATTGAGGTGAGTATTCATTTGGGACTTTCAGTTTCTACTAAAATAACTTATGTCACTAAAGAATTGTTTAACATTTCATTTATTATGTTGTAAATGACCTGTTATTGTAAAATCATCCATACAGGTTTCGTAATATGACTTGTTGGTTAAGGTTATATTTGTGGACAAAATGTGCACACTATCAGATGTCTGTGACTGGTGAGATGTATGGTAACTACTTTACTGTGCATATGGCTATGCATAGAGATGATTTGTTACTCATACTAGAAGTTATTTTGTGGGAACCAATATGATATTGAAATACCATCTACACTATTGCACTGTGCATCTGTTTGCAGAGATCTTCATAATAAGAGAATTATATTTTTGTGCTTTGAGAAACATATGCAGGGCTTCTTAATATTTTTTCAGATTCTAGTGATTAATTACTGTTTCTATTTAGGGTGAAAATTAATTACTGTTTCTCTTGAGGGTGACTCAGCTAGCAGAGATTGGATACACTAAAAATGGCATTCTCACATCAGGACATATTATCTTTCCTTCTCAAAAAAAAATTGCTTTCACATATATTATAAAAGATATTCCTTGATGAAAATTTTGATTGATAAACATTTTTTGGTAGGATCTTCAATACTGCTGTAACTTTTTTGTGTGATATAATCTTGAACTAACCCTTCAAATCTTTTTTTTGTTTACAAAAAGGAAACTAGGTTACTGATTTAAAGTTCTACAATGAGACCTGTTAAGGTCTTTTAACAGATACAATGACAACTCAGGGGGATAATTGTCTTCTTATCCCAAACCAGTGACAAATGATTGACTCTAGCACTTTTTGGCAGCCCAATTAGCTGCTTGGTTACATTCTTGATAACAGTGTAAAAAGGTGTAAAAATAATTTGCTGAAGAAGTGCTTTGATATCTTGAATAATGATCCGCAAACGCCAAGGTGGAGTAGCGTCTTTGGTAAAAATTTCACATATTATTAAGGAGTCAGTTTCAATTTGTATGTGAGTGAATCCTCGGTTTGAAGCAAACAGCAGCCCTTCTTTGATGGCCAATGCTTCACACTGTATGTAATATACTTCAAATCTCCAATCAAACTCGAAAGATACTTCTTTTTTCTTTATAATCTCCAATCAAATCTATGATTATCTTCTTCCTTTTGTTTGGTTTTCTTTTTTCATCTTGAATAATCTCGGTGGATAATATAGGATTCTAATAGGTGTTGTCAAAGGGCAACTTATGAAACTCATAAAAGATGCCCTAAAGTAGTCAAGATTATTCAAGAGAAAATAAATCAAAATTATCTCACAAAAATAATATTACCCACATACAGAAATCAAAAGGCACATTTGTATACTCAATTGGGGTTACAAAATAGGGTACCAAAGCCGACTTACAACCATGTGGATGTATGGATTTGTGCCTCAAGTATGAAAGAGTCTCATGAGGTGAACCCACACAATGATATCATGAATCCCACAACCCAGCTGCTTGAAAATGATTTTATGTTGTGTGTGACCCTTGATGAGTTGTTAAAATTGAGTTGGAGAAATTGCGGCTCCCAAATGGATCCCATGTGAGATATGAGATACATGAGTCACTACCAAACTAAAAAGAGCACTTTTGGGTGCTCCTTGTTGGGTGCAATGCCATAGATTTTTTACCCTAAATCATGACAAGAACACTTACTTGCCTACATGTCTATGCCTTATTTAAAGGGAAAAGCACCATCATAATTATTAACAAAGAAAATAACAGTAAAAGGAAAGGAAATAATGCATAGGCATGGGATACAAAGAATTGGAAACAACGACAGTGGTAGGGAGAAAATGCTACCAATACTGAAGAAAACAAAACAAGAACTAGAAAAATATTAGCTGAGAATTTGTAATGGAAAGTAAGAAGAGGAAAGGAATGAACAAAGGAAAAACGTAAGAGAGTAAAAGGAGGCAAAGTCGGAAAGAGAGAGAAGATGATATAACCACTATCTTCATTTCCCAAAAGAAATGCTAATCAAGAGGCTTGTACCATGCATTTACGATAACCAGTACCAGTTCTTAAAAAGTAGAGAATTCAAACCTGATAGCAACCAACTAGGACCCAATTTAACCAGCATAAGATGTCCACATGATGCATACATGCAATTGCATAGAAGTGTACAGGATGCATAAACAAACCGACAAAATAAAAGCAAAAAAGAATGGCCGTGTTATAATGCTTTTCCATGTCATCATAGTTCACTTATCTAAAAAATATTCCATTGTTATAAAAAAAAAGCCTGTATAACCATTTGGATAGCAAATGAAATCTAAAAAATAAAGTATCTAAAAGCAACCAAAGATAATATTCTAGCACACCTACAGATAAATGCATACAAGTCAATGCATCATGATGGGAGTTCAATGCATGGTACATTGACAAGTAGAGTAGCCTTTGTGTTGTTTTATCCAGCAAAAGAGTTTTTAACAATTGTAAAGCCAGACATCTAAAAGGTTGAAAGTTCAGGTAACCAAAATGCCTCACATGTGAAGTCTGTCATCTACGAAATCAATATGATTCTATATTTGGCAGGCTTCACATGTTGATATCTTCGTTATGTGACCATTCAACCTAAATTGACTGTGTATAACATGTTTGCATATCATTAAATATTCTTAACATCTGCTGCATAGGTTTGCAAAAAAGAATTAGATGGGTTATACATATCAATGACACAACTTGAAGTTTAGGTACCAAAGTGAAACTGACCACATAAGTCTATTCATCAACCAAAATGAAACAGATCAAATAATTCAAAGCAAGATTGTCAAACTTTTTTTCCTACCTAGGATCATAAAGGGGGCTCACAAACTCGGATCATAGGATCAGATCATAATATTGTCATATCATACAATTTATTAAAAAAACAATTTTTAGATACATATATACTAATAATTTTTCGTAAAAGTATTTTTTGTTAGGATTTAGTACCTCTCATATATCCTAAAATTAATAATTATATTTTTATTAGGGTGAATGCATAATTCAATAATAATAACAATAGCCCTTATTTGAATAAATAATAATTTTATTGCTTCATGTCTTAATTTTCTTTTTTAGGTTTATGAATAATAATATTCCTTGCTGTGTGTCACCTCGCCTTCTATCAATCAAATTTTCTGTTTCATTTTCTTTTATATGAAGCCCATGGGTCAATTCAATTAACTCGAGTTGATTGGCGAGTCAACTTGTGATATAGCCCAAGCTCACCATCCCTATTTCAGGGACCAACTCGTCAAGACTGATCTGAACTGTATGATCATGCAATCTTATAGCCCAGACCATGAGTTTGACAACCTTGATTCAAAGTCAACAAACTGATCTAGCTCCAATAAAAAATTTCTTGGATAAGAACATCTTTAATTTTATATCAGACATGCAAGAAGATATTGGCTCATCAACATCCATATATTATGCCAAAACATTCCCTTCTATTCACCTCACTCCCACAGTATTCTTGTTCTGTCATATTTCATGATTAGCTGGCCACGTCATTATACCAGTCTTAAAAAGCACAAGTGCATCTTCACCCTAACTTACTTAATCCCTTTGCAAAGCTTGTTTTCACATAGAATTGTCCACAAGTGTTTCAACCACTCAAATTCTAGATTTTTGAAGTAATTGGCACAAATATCAGCCATCAAAGTCTCACTTAAGAGCTACAGAAAACAAGACTTCATCTCTGACGATTCACCAATGTGCCTCAAGCTTCTGTGGTCCTTACACAGAATTTTATCATTTATAATATACTGACTAATAGATAAGATGACAATGAACTGTTGATGTAAATAAAAGGACAAACAGGCTATAAATGGATAACATATAATGTGTAACAAATACAGGGGTTTAAAGGGATAGGGATAAATCCATTGCCCTCGCAAAAGAGAAGATATATATTGTCATTACAATATATCTACAAGAAGAGAAACATGAGTTCTACATTCAAAAGTTCAGAACAGTTACATTACAATACAACAGCAATCAAGCACCAGAAATTATAACCAAGAAAAACTTCGAAAGAATGAACAGAAAAGGAGAAACTTGTCGCTCACCTCAAACCGTATGTTCTTGTAGACGACCTCCTCCACATTGCTACCTATGGTAGGGCTCGTGTTCACGACCTCCCCCAGGTGCAATTTGTACAGCGTCGTTGTCTTCCCGGCGTTATCCAATCCGACAACCACGATCTTGTACTCCTTCGCGGGGAACAACATGAACCAGAACCTCGACAACAGCGCCCCCATCTTCCCCCTCCCGATCCAATGGCTCCGCACTCCAATCTAGCAAACAAAGAAAATTAGACCTTGGTCCGCAACCAGATCGAATCCGGTCATAAAAAACCCATCTTTGAAACCCTAATTCAAGCAGCGAGGATAAACCAACAGATCAACTAAAGAAAATCGGACGCAGCGACTACTCCACGAGACCGATCGAACAACTCCGAATCATGAACGGAGATGAAAGAATCTTAACCTGGCGATGACGATATATAGGATCCGAAGGATTTCCGAGACTTCCGATGGTAGAGATGAGATCCGGGAGCTTCCTTCCGTCCTTCCCTAATTTGTCGAAGGATACATATATATATATATATATATATATAGAGAGAGAGAGAGAGAGAGAGAGAGAGAGAGAGAGAGTCCAACGAAGACGAAAGCGAATGGGAGGAAGTCGGTCTCGAAGCCAGCGTAGCACGATCCGGTGGGCCTGATGAATCATGAGGCTAATAGCCTTCGGGTCTTTTTTCGGGTAGTCAAGTTTAGTACGTGAATCTAAATTTCAAATAAAAGTACATGGCACGACATCAACTTTGATCTTATCGATCACAATTGATCGACGTAAGAAGATGATGATGTGTTGGTCCCGTTGCATAATTAGAGATATATAATGCAACTTGTGCAATTATTATGTCGCTTTACACTAGCACTGTTCTTCCACTAGTGCTCTTCTTTTTGTATTTTGTTTAAAGATTTCATACATATTTAATATTAAGTTTTAACACTTGATGTTTTTTTTTTTCTTTTTACTTATTCTCAGCCAGAGATTTCTCGCTATTCATTATTATCACATTAAAGCAATTTTCTCTGATGTCAGTCAGGCACTAAGATCTCTCGACAACGCACTAATATTACTCTGAACAACACTAGTATGAATTGTCTACCAACGCCACTACCATTGCACACTTACAATACCCATCACCTCTTCAAACATCATCCTTGTTTCCATCATTATCTCCTCCTATTATCAAATAGCTAATAAGCCAAAACATTAAGAAATAATTTAGATCATGATATATTAGAATTTTCTTATATGTTGTTACTCCTCACTGGTTCCTTGTTTACTTATGATATATACGATGAAATGTTACTGTATTAGACTTACACATAATTAGATTATTTTTTAATTGATCTATTTTTTTTATTTGTAAACTGATTATTAATATTTCTTTCATTAAATGATAGAAATTTAACTGTGTCAAAATTAGTAAAAAGCTATTTTAAATGTTTAAAAATAAAAATAGTTAAGGGTTATTTTGATATTTTTAAAATTTAGGGATCTCTATGAAATATTTTGAAAAAGATAATGCTAGCCGAAAATATCTCAATATAAGAGTTTTTAAGAAATTTAAATTGTTTTTATATAAAGAAGCTTTGATAGTTTCGTTTGCACTATTATCCTTTCGCTTTTATTGTTGTATTTCATAATATTTTCATAATTGCCTTAGTTATAATTTTATTGGGAATAATAATTCAAAATTATATTGTTTGCCATCTAACCATTCAAAATTATATATTGAAAAAAAAAACATAAATTAGAAGTAAAAAGTATTGATTTTTACTTAAATTAAAATATTATAAATTTTTTGATAAATATATTTAAGCAATTTACCTTAAAAATATTCATAAAGTTGGCCTTTTATCAAATAATATAGCCTTAATTATTTTTTCCCTAAGGGCACATATTTTTTTTTGTCAATTAGATAAAAATATCCTTCGTCCTTATCACCCTGGTCTCTTGCTCCGATCATGGGTAGTGTGTATATGTCATCTTCTCCTTTCTCCTCTTTCCCCCTCCTTCCTCGACAATCACTCTTTCTCATCACCTCCTTCCTTCCCCCTTCTCCTCCCCCATTGCTTAGACTCAATTGATTTTGCGTATGGCACCCTTATATGTTCGTCCATAAAGGGTCAGTATTTTCAAAACCTCTTATAATATCTTAGGGATCTGCAAAAGAGAATATAGGTTATAAGAAGCATTTAACTCGAGATCCCATGATCAGTCAATTTAGTAAACATTTAATAGACAATACACATTACAAACATAGACTTAGTAAGCTATAACCGATCATGCGACAAAGGGTCCAAAGTAGTCCATCGCAATTAAAAGTCTCTATAAGTACCCATATAACATTACTACAGAATAATATAGCGAACTAGTCCTAAACACTACCCCAAAAGCCTATCTAGCTATGTGCTACCAGGGTAGCTCCTTAATATAGCTATATTGGCCAACACTCCACACCACTTTATAAAGCTAGAAACCTTCAAAATGGTCGCATGGATGATCTATTTCTCAACCGTTTTGACTTTATATGATTATTGTATATAATCTATATTTACAAGCCCGAAATGACTATAAAAATCATTCAAAATAGGATTGCTAAACCTATTGAAAGCTTTTTACATTATGTGCAAAACAAAATCGAAAGACACAAACATATAAAAATATTATATTTAATATATATTTATAGTTTTATCTATAACATTCTCTCATACTTATTCCTTTAACATCCTTGTTGAAGCCCTTACAAACACTACATCTTTTCACTTTTGTTGAATCTTCAATCTTCTACTCTAAGAATAATATGCCTCTTGGCTCCCAACTTCTCTTTACTGTTATTATTGAGTAGTCGAACTTTGATTTGTCTCATTGCTTCAACTCGCTAATGACTTTGACTTTGGTGTAGGGTCAATCGAGTTATATTGATCTTTATTGGTTCTTGTGAATCATTTAGATGAAGAAAAAAACCTTCTTTATTATACACTAGTCTCTCAAACATCTCATATGATTTAAATTGGGTGGATGCTTGTTGGAGCTTTAAAGAGTATCGCCTTACAGACTTTGAAGTTTTTGAAGTGTTTCCTTTGTAAAATTTGCTCATTGATTTTTCTTCCACTTAGTTGTCACCTCCAAGTATATTTGTATTACTCTTGCTTTCAATTGACATTCTATTGGGAAAGAAGTTAACAATCTACTCTTAGTAGCACTGATTATTATTGATAAAGATTTGACAAATATTGTCTTCCACTAAATTTCTTCAAAGGGTCTTTGAATATATGCAAAGTTTCTTTGTTGGATAAATAAAAGAATTTGGGTACTCGATTAAGGTTACTCAACTTAAGAAAGAAAATGTTATTCGACTTCGCCCGCCTCCTCGAGGGTTGCACTCAATGCATCGAGCTGGTTACTAGCCTTCGCTTGTTTTTTGCTCATACTTCTGAAGCACCCAAAATATTTTCACTCCTTGCATTGAGTTAGCTACTATATCTTCTCATTGCTATCAAACTTTTAGAATAGAAGAAGTTTTACAAAAAAAAAAGAGCAAAATTTTATCAACTTAGAGTAACTCTCCAATAGTTCTGGTCATCTAAGGAATGATACCATCTTCTCTATCATTCTTACTAAATAGAAAAGGTATAATACTGCATACTTCATTCCTTAGTCATGCACTCCTGTATCGACCCAAAGTCTCCTACTTTCATCAATTTTGATAAAAAGTTTGTTGACACTAGTCTTATAAAGTTTCCGAACTTTTGCCCTTTAGCCTTGTCTCGGTACTTAGAGTTTGATTTTGCATTCTCCATCTCCTCAATACCTTTCACAACCAAGTGTTTTCCCTCCATAAGAGCTCAGAATCAATGACTCCATGGAGGTCCCATTTTCACGATACCATGGTGTTGCCATGTCTATGGCTTGACTATCCATCGTCTTATATTTATGTTCCTTTCTTTATGATCAATAGATTTGTCTCTATGATACTATGACACTCTTGTGAGTCCACTATTGGGAAACATAGGGAGGCATCACATGCATAGTAGAAACAAAATATAAAAACTGGTTTCCCAAAAGAATAATATAGGAATGTCGTGCGACGATTGAGGGCGAAAAATTCAATAAATCGAAAAACCACATAAGATTTGTGAGATGTTCTCACGTAGGGGAGATCGTATATTCTCAAGTATGCAGATCTAAGTTCATTGATAAATGAGGTCAGATGTCCTTCTCTTTAGCGGTGATCAACACAGTAGATGATGCGATGATGCACCTCCCTTTGCAGCGTAAATCCTAGCAGCTTTTGTGAGCCACCTCGTAGCAGCAAATAAAGAAGGGTCGACCCCCTCTTTGTTGTCCTCATATGCTACCAAGGGGTTGTCAACCGAGGAGGAGAGAGAGAGAGAGGGGAATAGGAGGCGGCGGCCAAGAGGGATCTAGCCTATGACCTTTTGGTCTTTCTCCTATTTATAGAGGTCCCTCTTAACTTAACCATAATGGATCATACCCTAACGAGTACTGGATCTATATCCAATAATTATTCTTTGCTCTTATTGGGTCTCACTCAAAAGATCTAATAAAACAAGGGTTTATCGGATATCCAATAAAATATAGGATCATTAGATATCTCATATTTAATCATTTACTCGTCGTGATATCCACTATATATGTATGACCCTCTAGGCCCAATACCGAGCTGGTTGTGAGTTGCATATGTTAGAACTCCTTCTGATTCAATGACCTATCATCTCATGATAATACACTCAACTTATCAACTATGGAATATAAATCAAGCAATATAAAATGAGAAAATATAATAATAATAATTATTATTAAAAAGACTGTGTAACGTGTCATATGTCATCACTTACGTGATTTGCTTGTAGAGCACATGTAACTAGCATCCACTTCCATTCTAACTAACACTTGATTTAGATAGCTAAGTTCCTTTAGACTCATCGTCGCTTTCTTGTCTCTTTCGACCATATGCTTCAACACCTCTATGTTCTTCGAGTAATTTTTCTTATTAATGAAAAGACAGATTGCAACTCTCATGCATAGCCTCTGTCATCATGTTGTAGAGCTCGCGTCATTTCTATTCTCTTTTATGTCAACGTTCGTTTACTTATCTTATCCTTTGACTTATTATGCTCCATTAAATGAATATGAGCTCTAGAGCAATCTAACTCACCAACCATTCCGATCATACCTCTATATGATCAAGTCTCTCTTATGAGACTTACTAGTACTTATACTCAAAATTTCCCCTCGATGTTACATATCTCTATTTGCTAAAGACCAAATCTTTCATCTGATATAAAATTTGATATATGTACGGAAGACCCACCTCTATAGTACCATAACATGCACTCTTTGAATTCATAGTCATTCTTACCATCGTGTTGTTCAAACTTTTAATAGCTCTCATTGAGGGATATCTAAGGGCGACATCATATGCGCAATGGAAGAACAGAAAACAAAAATCTCACATTTCCCAAAAGGTATTTGTCATCATGCGAAAATTGGTGAGCAAGAGATGGTTGTGTTACCTAAGGAGATCATATATCCCTAAAATCTTTCATATCTATGTGAGATGATGAATGAGGTTATCTGTCCTTCTTTAACGGTGATCAACACGGTAGAAGCTACGAAGACGCTCCTTGAATCACTGTTCAAATCTCCATATTTGTTGGTTAAAGAGAAGAAAAGAATAGAAAAATATGAGTAGCAACCAAAATAGCCCAAACTATAACCCATTGGTTCCCTCCTATTTATAGAGGCTCTCTATCAACTTAATCATAGATCCTATCATAGATACTGAATCTTTTTCCAACTACCTAAGTGTCTTAGATTAATAAATCTCTCATCAAAAACATATACTTAAGTATATTTATTTTCCACTATCAAGTTATTATTTTTAGAAATATATTTCAAACTGATTTTTTTCTTATTATTATTACATCAACATCGAAAGTCATATGTGCTAATACGTCAAATCTGAACATAAATAAACATTTCAAACTAAATTAGCACATGATTCGTATCAATTATAACATATGATTTTATAACATATAATTAGACATGTATCACAAAATTCCTGACTAACAATTTTATAAATTCGATTACAGATATTTTGATAACAAAAATATGACATTATATCAAATATAGATACTGCTTTTACAAACATTATATATATATATATATATATATATATATATATATATATATATATATATATATATATATATATATATATATATATATATATATATATCTCATAGTCTCTTCGTAGATATTTTTTTTTACACATTAAAGTATCAATGGAAACACAAAATCCAATTCATGGCTCCAAGTTTACCCGTCCATCAGCATTACTTGATAAGAAGTTGAAATAAGGAATCAGTATCTTTTCTTCCTTGGCTTAGGAAGAAGGCAGCCCAAATATCAATATTGGCATCCTTAACAGAGCAATGCAATGCAGCAGCATTCTGTGAACCCACAAAACATTCTGTGTATTTGCATTGAACAGAAGTTTTTCCCACCGCAATAGCCGACTGATATACGCTCACGAGTCGCACTAATATCCTTCTTCTACAGCATCTATGTTCCCGAATATAAAACTGTGTATATTAATCATTGCTGGATGCAAAGTTGTTGATGGAAATGTGGTGCATTGGACCATCATCCTTTGTTGGGTTGTGGGTAATACCACCACCACATGCTCACTTCCAAGCGAGTCCCCGTGAGCTTTGCACCCTAACATATTGACAGTCTCATGTGCCTTTCCTCCCCCTTCCCCTCTGCTGGTCCCCCAAATCGGTCGTCGGTTCAAGCCCATCTCTAATTACCCAGGAGGTGAAGTCTCATATCAGAACAGCTCAAGTATTTGATGCCCACGATTGGGACTTCACTCGGCCCACCTTGTCCACCGACCAACCGATCAGAACCGTTAAAATGGAGCAGTGATTCCGATTGGGCATACCCGAAGCGTTAGATCAGAACCAGAGCACGTTGCTTCAGCAGACCAACTTGAGGCGGCGCGGCTTGGCGGCGGCGGCGGTGCAGTGGGCGTCAGCCAGGTGACGGATGGTGTCGGCGACTAGGTTCTTGAATATCTGGCGCTCGATGTGGATGACGGCGTCGGCCACCTCCGCGGCGGGCCGGGCCCAGCCGTCGAGGCTTTCCCGGACCAGGTCCCTGCGCACGGCCCAGCACGTGGCGTCGTTGAGGTCGTCCGCCGGCGCCTGCTCTCGGATCCACTGCAGCTCCGCCCATACCTCCGGCAGCAGCAGCAGCGAGGTGCCGCCATCGACTGCGGCAGTAGTGGAGGAGAGGGATCCGGGCCGCGCGATTGCCTCCCACGGAGGACGCGTGGCGCAGCGCTTCTGTTCGAGGATCTCAGCGACGGCGTCGAACACGAGGCGGCGGTGGAGACGCGCGGCCTCGGACGGGCCGGAGGGAGAGCGGCGTTGCTTCTCCAGGAGAGCGTACACGTCGGGCGAGTCGCCGTGGATGTCGGAGGCTCGGAGGACCTTCGCCACGTAAGCGTAGTCGTCGTCGTCGTCCTCTGCCGCCAGATTACACCCAGTGGTCTCCTCTTCCAACTCCGCCAACTGATCTCCTTCGAAGTCGATTGAGCGCTTGGAGACCGGAGAGCGCGGCGAGTTCCCCTCGCCAAGGAGAGACGAATCGAGGATCGAAACAGGGCTCGGCTGCTGCTCCGCGGCCACGGCGAGGCTAGGCTTCTGTTCCACCGCTACGGCGAGGCTCGGGTTCTGCTCCACCGACACAGCAAGGCTCGGATTCTGCTCCACAGACACAGCAAGGCTTGGGTTCTGCTCCACCGCCTCGGCGTCTTGCTCCGCCGCCGTGAACGCCGCGATGCAGTGCAGCAACCGGTCGCACCGCTCCAACAGCTGCCGCCCCGCCCGGTGGTCCTCCGCCCACGACCTCTGCGTCAACCACATTCATCCATTTTTAAGTGAGAAGCATGAAACTCTTAACGTAATCGATGCTGGGTAGGCGAAGAAACGTAGACGAAGCGATACCTCTAAGGGCGACGTAGTGGCTGAGACATCCTCGGGGACCGGTGAGCGTATCCGCGGCTTGGAAATGACCACTTGCTTCGGCCGCAGATTTGGAGGTGGTCGTCCGGCAAGCGGACTCGGCCCAAGTCGGTTCGGAGGTGTTTTCCGAGGATCAACAGTCGAGATCCGCTGCGATGGCGACCGACTCTTCCCGGACTCGATCGCATTTGAGATCCTCTGCCTCGCCGGTGAGCTCTTGCTTCCCGTAGGAATTCGATCGACCGTCAGATTGCGTCGAACGGGTTGAGCGGCCGTCTCAGCGGCAGTGTTCCGGCGACCGTTTCCGGGTCTACGTAGTAACTGCGGTCGTGGCTCGCTCAACGGCCGTTGGGGCGGCGTGGGGGCGGGTTCGATAACGACGATAGGCGAGATATCAGTCAGGGGGTTGTCGATGTGGTCACGACCGCCATTGATCCGGTAATCGGGTGGCTTGGAGTGGAGGAGCCCCTTGAGCTGGAGAGCTTCCAGGATCTGTTTCAGAGTCTCCAAATCCCTTGCCGCCTCGTCCATCCCTCGCATTAGGCTCCGCTTCTCGAGCTCGCTGGGGAGTAAAACCCACCTCTTCGTTACCGGGAAGAAGTCCTCGGCGTCGAAAAATCTCTTCCTCTGGAGTGGTGGGAGAAGAAGATTCCTCGCCGGCGACTTGGATTTTTTGGCGTCAGAAATCCTAATATCGCCAAGATGAGAGGTCTCCACCGGCGGAGCTTTGGGGAATGAACCCACATCGAGGAACTGGTAGTACGATGGATCTCTGGGAACTCGCGACTCGGAGGCCGAACGGCGGAGGACCAAGCGATCCGATTCACCTTCGAAAGCAGAGGCGGGGTCCGGCAGAGCTTCGAGTCCCATTAGACGCGCAACGACGTTCGGTCCCCTCCGCTGCCTCTCGCTCTCATCCGCCGCCGCGGAGGAGTCGGAGTGATTGCTAGGGGATGCAGTTAGAGATGCCGTCCGGATCTCGCGCCGGCGGAGCTTGCCTTTGGCATCGGCCATGGCGCGGCTGTTGAGGGAGAGGGGGGGCGCTTCTCGGAGCTTCCACGACGACCGCGCCTCGTCCGTGACCTCGAATACCGGGCGAGGGTAGGGGATCGACGGAATCTCCGCCGGTGAGTGGCTCTCCGGCGACGGAGACGGACGCCTCTCGTTGGCAAACGCCGCGGCAGAAGCACGTGATCTCTCCTTCGGCAACGCCGATCCGGCGGCCTGAAAGCACAACGCATCATTACGAGAACCACAGAAGAAACACAAAAAGACATAAAAATTGCCTCTCTGCGGCTGATTCGTACCGGGGCGGGAGGGAGGCGCTTCCGGGCGAGGATCTGGTGGCGGTCGAATAGGTTGAGGAACCCAGCCATGCATCCCATTTGCCGTTCGAAATGCTTCCGGTCGACAAGTCCCCGTCCGGCGCCCGTTGCCATCACCTTCACCACCTCCTTCGGAGATGCTCCTCCGCTCTATGGTAAGGTAAGAAATCTGCTCTCTCTCTCTCTCTCTCTCTCTCTCTCTCTCAAAGACGAGGATTGCTTGCTGTGCACAGGCTGGTCGCCCGACCTCCCGCTTTATCAGAGCATTTAAAGCTTACTCGACCGTCCTAATGACGACATCGCTCCCAGGCCACGGCTCCGTCTCTTGACCGAGAAGGAAGGTACGTTCTCTCCCATGTAACAATAGACCCCACAACTCCGACCTTCAGTCCCACCATTAGTACCATGGGAAACCTTGTTCCCTGTTTTGGATGAGACGGGTGATCCGTGGACTTCTCCCTCGATCCAACAAGACGAACTCAGCTACATAGGAGCAGTCTACATTCTTTCACCTACCTTTACCGCGTCTCGCATATATAACGGCCAGTCAGGTGGGGCCTAAAACGGGCCGCGTTGTTGCTGCCGATCATCTGGCCGGTAGGAACGGGGTTCGTCCAGTAACAGCAGGGGAAAGCGTCCTCGTCCCCTCAGGCTTTCATGCGTCACACGCGCAGGGAGGGAGGCCGTGCGCTGCCTTCGGCTCGACGCGGAGGCTTTGATCCGGAAAAGGACGGGAGTCCTACGCCTCCTTCATACAGAAAATTCTAATCAATTATTATTATTCAGAATTAACAACAATTAATAAAATTTCGATCGTCTAAGACATTTCAAAAAATATTAATTAAAGTTAAAATTCAACGGTCAGTTAGTTGGAAATTAGGATGCTAAGCTTAAATTTGGCATAATAAATATGAAAATTAGGATGTACAAAAATGAGTTTGCTTTTAATTTATTTCTCGTTCATACCCAGAGAATTCTCGTTCTTTTGAGTCGTTTGGTGAAAATATTTTGTTTGGATTTGGTGTTGAATGATAGGTGATATAGTCAAACCCAATGGAATTTGATTGAAGTGGATTGTGTTAATAATGTATCGTCGTCCACGTGATGAAATTGGTGCAAAATAGTTGCTATATCAACCATATATATTTATATATGTGGTAAATGATATATAACGCATTGCAGGAAAGACTTGGGTGCAACGTCAATCTCGTCGTTACAAGAATTATGTCGTCATGTACTCTCACCCGTGGCTTTGGGGGAGCAGATCCGTATACTATGACATGAATGATTTGGCCTTGGCATAACGTGGACTGCATCCAGGCCTAAGTTTAAGGGCATCAAGCCAAACTTCCTACACCTACCCCAAAAAAAATTTAAAACAGGGTACTGTTTACAGGCATTCAGGGGTTCTCTCTTCCTGTAGTTATGATTTGATGTTTTCTTTCTTTTTCTAAACTTTATTAATGAAATGTTTTTAATTTTCTTTTTCAAATATAAGTACTAAATAAGATACGATGAAATGTTACCTTAATTGATGAATGTGTAGAGTCATCTTTGTATAATATAATTAGGGCCAATTCCTAGAAAACAGTCTTTCTTTTTTTGTTTTTTTTTTTGGAAGAGGGATCCTCATTTTTTGAATTTTATAATAATAGTTTTTAGTAAGAGTCAGTCATTTTTTTCTCTCTCTTCCTTATCCTATCAACTGATCTAGTTATTTTTAGTGTTATATTATGTTATAATATTTTCAACAATACCCAAAAAAATTACAAACATAATATTATATTATATATAAATTTTATCAAAATATTATTTGTATTGTATTTCTATGCGATGTTATAATGTTTTCAACGATACCAAGAAAACACTATAATATAGTATAAAAATATTATGTTACAGTGTTTTATACTAAGTTGTTGTATTTTTTATTGAAATACTATAACATAGTAAAAAAAAACTATAACTAACTTGGTTCACCTTATTATTATGACCTAATTGATTTTACTTAAATAATATAGTATTTTTACATATTCAACATCTTCGAAACCTTTTACCATCGAATTAAAAGAATATTTAACTCACAATCCTACAAGTAAATATTTTAGTAAACACTTAATAGAAAAGGTAAAACATAAACTATATAAACTTTACAATTTATTAGCGGTAAATATAATAAAGTGATCCATTATGACTAAAAGTCTCTACAAATATCCACGTGATATTACCATGAAACAAAAAGTAAAATAATTATAGACACTACCTTAAAACTCCAAAGTACTGATTAACACTTTACATGGAACTAAAAAAATTTTAAAATAACTACTTAAATATGTAATTTTATATTTGTATGATGACTACGTACAACATATGTTTACAAGATTAAAATATATATAAAAATCAATTAAAATAGGACTATAAAGACTTTTATAAATCTTTACGTACTATCTAAAGTATGAATAAAGTTTAAAAAAAATTAATATATAAAAATATTATAACATAAATTTGTCTATATTATGGATCAATCTATTGTAAAAAAAAAAAGTCTATATTATGAATCATTCTATATTAAAAAAAAAGAGAAATGATAAGTGATTGGAACTTAGGTAGAAGGAAACATCGTTAGAAAATTCTTTAAAAAATTGGATAAAATAAAATTCATGCATACACGTTTCATTCGTATATTTTCTTTTCTACTGACATCATATCCTCATCCGATTGATAGCATATCTTCTCGCTGCAACTGCAAAAGGGAGTAGCAACTTTTTACACCACCCGCCTTCTTTTTAGTCATCTCAACGATGTCAGCAGAGCTTCCTTCACCTGCCTAACCTACTCATTGAATCTGACAGAATATTTGGCCTCTGCACTCTTCCTAACACTTTCAAATTTATGTAGATGGAAAGCTTACACTGATATCAACACATCTTCACCGACTGACCTCCTCATTCGAGTGAGTAGAGCACAAAGCTTACATCTCTTGTCCAGTGTCTTCAGCCGGCCTCCTCACTCTACCTCCCAACACTTGGTTGTCTTTTCTATGCTTTTTGATATCTATATACATACATATAGAAAGCTTATGTTTATGTCAAAAGAACCTCACAGACTGACCTACTCATCGAATACGACAGAGAACTTGAAGCTGTGCATCTATGTTTTTAGTTGGCCTCTTAACTCTCCCTTCACCACTTTGTTGTTTTGTTCGGATTAACAATAGAACACACATAGATGTATATAGAAAACTTATATTTATGTCAATAGAACTTCAATGTCTGACCTATCGATTGAGTAGGATGGAGATGTTGCCTATCTGATCCAATGTCCTCTTCAATCTTCCTTCAGTATCTGTGTGTCTGCTCTGCTGAACAATAAGTTCCAGTGTTTGCCCTCCAATATATCCTTTGATGTCAATGAAACTTCACGGGCTGACTGACCTACTCATTGAAGAGTTTTTTCCTCCATTTGTTGAACAGTAGCATGTGTCAACTTTCTATATAGCAGGAGAGCCAGCTTTCCTTGTAGCAGGACATCAGCAACCACTGTAATGAGTAAACCACTACGTCAAGACACTTTGTTGCTTATTTGAGCGTCATGTCCTTGCTGAGAGGAGATGGTACAGACATCACTTTCTCAGTTACGTGGTTTCAGAATAGGAATGATGAGCATATACATACTTATTTAAATGAATAGATTTTGTAGAAATTAGAATGTGTGATTTCTCACTCAATAAAATACTCATATTTTGAGTATTTCTCGATCAGTTCTCTTATTTTATTTTATTTTATTTTTCTAAACAGTACATTTCAATTTGAAAAATATTCAAACTATCCCTAAATATTTTTTGCTTGTTGTAATGTTTTGGATTATTACAGTGTTTTAATCACCACATCAAAAATACTGTAAAAACTACTTAAAAATATTATAAACGATATAAATAAACTTGTAACCTTAATCAAACTAATTACAAGCTTAAAAATATGGTATTGTAATTATCTATGAACAATATTAATCAAAGAGATGCAATATGATCTTATAATATATTTTAATAATATTTTTAATACATCAATAAAATACTGTAAATATTACTAAAAAAATATAAATGAGCCAAATGAAAACTGTTGAAAATCAATAAAAATAAAAGTAAAAAGATTTGATGAAATTTTTTTAAAGGATATTTTATATATATTTTTAAATTAGAAAGATTCTTTAAGAGAAAATAAAAAGAGGGACACTTTTAAGAAATACCTAAAATATAAGTATTTTCTAAGAAAATTGCCCCAATTAAAAATGCATGCAAAAAGATCTTCAAGCTCTCTTAGCTCAAGATTTCAACTAGATTACCCAACAAAACTGAGCAATAGGAGCATGTAAAGACTTGCATCACAAGAAAAGAACTCTAACATTAAAGTTAGAGAAATCTCTCGAGGTGTTATACCATAATAAACTTACAACAACAATGCTTCAAACCTTTCTGACATGAATGCTGGAATCTGGATTCACCAGCTGGATCAAAAGGTTGTGCAGTCTTATTTGTACACCTGTAACATGACAAGCATTATGTAGTGTTGGTCCCCTTTTTGTTGGAGAAGGTTGCGATCCCTCTCAGTTCAGGTCACAGGGTGGGGTGGTCATTGACAAATGCATGTTTCGAGCCTACATCTCAGTCACCTGCATGCGTGGTGAAGAGATGATAATTAAAACAAACACTTTGGAGTCTCTGTATTCTCTTTCACTATCAGAAAAAGCTGAGGTGCTCTGCCTAGGTATTCAAATTAAATGAACTGTTACTGGGCTCCAGCATATGAGTTCTGAACTCTGCATTCAGAGAAAGTAGAAAGAAGTCAGTCGGAGGAAAGGAGGTAAAGTTGGAAGCATCGAAAAGATTAACTCAACCAAGATATAGCATATGATCTACTTATTTTAAGAACAACAAATAGAGGAATATATTTTAGGGATGATCCTTAATATAATAGTAAATTTATGGGTGATTCAGAATTAAATCATAGAAATAACCTCTCTATTCGTAGGAGACCTTGTGCAGTGGATCTCCTTGATATGATAAATGAACATACTCATAAATTATAATAGCAATGGGAGATTAATGCATCTTCTTAGGCATAATGAAGTGGGTGGGCATAAAAAGTATTTCTCTGAAATATTTTTCACTCAATTCTTTCACATAGTTATTCCTATGATGTAGCTTTCTTTTAACAAAAATTCATGGACACTTGATATGTTTCATCTTAATAGTACACTCTTTTTTTTTTGTGAGTGTGTGTGCAGATTTTGATACATATTTTACAAAAATAAATCTCAATACTTGATATGTTTTTCATATAAATATATTTTATGCCTTAACCCCGGATCAGATTGAGAAAGTTTGCTGTGGAGATAAGAAGACTGTAATGGATGCATAAAGCAGCATTAATGACACTGAGGGCCACTGTGTGGCCATGAACAGATGCTTCCGTATAGGATATTATTATACTAGTGATCAGGGGACTCCATAATCATCAATTCTTGGTAATCATCACATTTTGTCCATTTTGCACTTGTCTTTCGAGGTGTACCTTCTCAATACATATCCAACTAAAATATTAATGATTCATCTGTTAAGTTCTTTTCTGCAGTTTCTATAAACACATGTAAGTTTGCATGATTATCTGTATATTTCCTCTGATAGGTTTGGATGCATTGCTCACAGAATCAAGTTTGCCATATCAAACACAAAAGAATCTCATCCTGGATGGATGTGATCAGATAGAGAGAAAATGATGAAATTTTCATTCTCAGAATTCCATTGTTAGGCTAAATGATAAAAAAATCACCACATCCATGATCGAAGTCACTCGATCAAACCAGAAAATATTGTCCGGTACACATAATCTCCCTTCCCTTCATTTTGTTGATCGACGAAAACAAGAATGATACAGCGTCTCATATTTAAAAGTGATGATGCATGCACACTTGTGTTTGATCTTCAACGTTAGCAGGGTTTTTATCACCCCCGACCACAAGAGGATGATGGATTGAAGCCAACACTCCTTCCCTGATACTTTGCTCTCCTTGTTCCAGGACAAACAAGACAAAAGGTTAGAGAAACCGAGGGCCTCATCTTCTTCTATTCCTTCTGATCCTCTTTGCATCCCTCCTCCTCTCGCACACATTAAAAAATAGAAACACTTGGAAGAGAAGATAAAGATATCTTTGCCACGACCTTTTGTCGATCCCCACTCACATGCACACACGCTGTCACCCACATGAACACCTGCAGAACCACCCAAAAAGCTTCCCGGTCCTCTGATTCCCTTGGGGTCGGGGCAAGAGAGCTTGGAATAATGGGGATGGTGCCCATTCACTTGTCCCCATGAGCTGGTGATGTGAAAGTGGATGAAAGTTTTTGAGGGCACTGCACGATGAGACCAATGGCAGTCCCCACCGTGGGGAGAGTGCTGTGTGTTCGCCCGCTTCTGTGCATCTGCCAAGGTGCTCTTGTCCACACTCTACACTCGATGTTTTGGCTTGTGCAAGCTAAAGACACTTTAGAACTATGTTGCAATCATGTACAAGGCTGGATTTTTGCTTCAGAGTTTCCTGTGCGTGGAAAGAGTTTGAATTATAAATTTTATTACATTAAGTCCACCATGTCCCTCCTATTTTCTTTTCATTTTAATAATCAATTATTCATCTTTCAAATTTGATTTGACAGAATAAAGAATGTAGAAAAATACTTTATATATATATATATAAAGTATTTTTCTCATTTCAAACTAATTAAGCAGAATTTGAACAGCATATGAATTCCTTATAGTTCAAGCAAGAAGTAATTACAAGGGTCTTGTCCGATGCACTATTGACGTAGTTTTCTTATAGGATCAGAGTCAGATTAAATATAGGATATCAGCTTATTATTATATGTAAAATAGGAATCTAAGTGAATCTTTGTAGGATTTTGGTGATTCTTTAACTTTGACACAACCCAAACTTTTTGTTTGACATGAAGATGGGAGAACTGATTGACTAACAACTCTAAAACTTGATGAATCTGTGGAGTAAACTCATCAAGATGTGACCCAATGTTGAAGAGAGCATTCACAAAGGTTCTTTAGTCGATGCAAAAGCAGTCCATTTACAACTTGCATATGGAATAAAACAAAAGAATATGATGCGATGGGAATATGTCACAATACACTCCCCTTTCAATCTGCAATTCTGTTAGCTACAGTAATAATTATTAAATTGGTAGCCTTTTTCACTCATAGCTACAGCAATCTCTGTTAGCCACAGTAATAATCCCCCAACTACTAATAGAGGATGCCCAATGAACAAAAATTATATTGCAGCTCAGATAGCTTAAAATGGAATAATAATCCCCAAACAATCAGTCCATTAGGTTCCTGATCTTATAAAACAGACATCCTCACTGGATAATGAAAAAAATTATTTTTCCTCTGGAATTTTGTCTCTTTCTCTCGTTTCAGATATGTTCTAACTTAAACATCACATATCACTTCTGAAAAGCTCATTTTTACTCTATGAAGTTATAATATGATTCATCTGACTTCATTAGTGGCAAACATGATTAATTAAGCCACTTCACATTGAATTAATAGATACTTAGTGTGAAAGGTCTCAAGAAGCAAGTAACACAGGTTGATGAAGCATTCTCTTTTACTGTACATCATCAACCATAATGTTGATGACAGCCATGAGATAACAAAGCACAAACTCTCAAGTCTCTACATATTGCAGAAATGAAGAAATGAAGTGCTGTAGATTGTTGCTTACCTAATTGAGATATTACAATTAACTATTATACATACTACTCTTCCATTCTATCATACTACTGAAACACCTGTCTGCAAGCAAAAAAAAAAAAGCATAAAAAAGGAGGAAGTATTTATCAAAATGGAATTGTTGCTGCATATTTTTGAAGTTAGCAGGTTTTATAGTGGTCAATTCCAAGGAACAAACTTCCTGTGGGACAAGTTTGATTGCAGCATCCTCAAACCAACTAATTTGTTTGATCTTTCATCCATCCTTAATATAAAAAAAACATGTTCAGTGACTCAAGCGAGATTTCTGAAGAGTAATGTATGTAGTCTTACTTTTAAGCATTTAAAGAGGTTATTTCTGTGACTCAAGCCTAGTCTCTCAAGTCGCCTATCCACTCATCCACTCTCGATGGCTCTAAACTAATTTTTAGACAAAAGGTCTATAGATTAGAAGGCAAACAACCATTTAAATTAGATGTTATGCAGAGAAATCTGTGGCTGTTAAAAATTAGTAGCCTAATTGCCTAACTATTCTCTAATCAATGATTACTGGGACAATATAATCCATGATTTTGGTCAAACTTAATCATCTGAATTTGTCTCATATCTCATCTATCGGCTTAATTTTAGGAGCAATGACATTGATAAAAATATCAAAGCAAAAAAGTCTCAAGTTTAAATTTTCAGTAAACTATGTTTATAAAAATATATCCTTGATTAATATTTTATATGTTGGGTTGAGCCATTTATCATCAACATGCAAGGGGAGTGTTACGAATATAAATTAAGATCTCATCCACCAATCTAAGCTTTTTAGATGCAATGACATTGATCAAAATTCAAGGACCCTTGATCAATTCTGTTTATATGGGAATTGACATGTTGTCAAGTGAATCAGACTCCTGTTTAATTATTTATTAGTTGTGCAAATGAACTAATCAAACTCATTAGATCCACATCCAATTTTTCTTTTTGTCGAGTGTTTCAACCTGGCTTGAAACATATGGTCAATAATTCAACATTGATTCATATAATTTATGATTAGTTTGTTTTTTCTACTATAAATATTACTTGTGAGTATGCACAATAATCCTTGTTATGGAGATGAAGCCAATATTAAGTGCACAGACACATGTTTTAGTTTTGGAGAAAATTGTAATAAAATTACTTGAGGATGCAGAAATAATTTAGTCCCTTCCTATTAAATACTTAACCTTTTATGAAATCATATAAAAGCCAAAGTTTAAGCTGGCAAATGACACATGGCTTTGTGATTTATATGAGTACTCGAATAGGAATCTTCATCCAATTCCCAATTATCATGGGAAGGCCATATCATAATACCATCAGGACTGTGGGAACCTTCAATGAGATAAGAGAGAAAATGAATTTTAACACAAAAAAAAGGAAAAAAAAAAAAGAGAGAAGGAAATGAATGGGGACTATGATTAGTACTAGCCATGATATTATCCAATATTTAGCGATCTTATCGGTCGATAGGGACTGTTATTTACGAAGTAATCAAGTATCGATATCGAAACATATAATTTGATAATGATACAATACTATTTTTTTTTTGTATACTATGTTATTCAATAATACCAATTAATACAGGTCATTATACCATCCGGTTTACTGATTAGGTATGATTCATCAAAATCATTACTTGACATGTATACATTTAAATCATTTATCCAATTAGGTTAGGTTAAAATGCTAAATGAAAACCAAAGTCAGAATTTATATGGTAAAACAGTCATTCACATGCATGCATGTCCACAAATCCAAAGAGATCAGTAAAAGGGATAATTGCAAGGAACAAGAAATGGATGATTACTTGACAGTGAACTGTGCGGAAGAGATCCTGTCACCAAGTGTTGAAAATGGCATAATGACTTCATCACCTTCTTCCAGGAGAACACCCATAACCTTGCAGTAACAGGTCTTGTTCTCAATCCACAAACTAAGATCACTTTCAGGGCGCAGTCCGAGCTTCCCCCTTCCACCAATGGTATTACATTATACTTTTTGTTAGGATTAGCAGCTATTGTAAGATTTCTGATCCATCTGAGGAGGATAAGAAATAAATCTTATTAGTACGAGAAGAAGTTTTTGTGAAAAAGAAAATATTGAAAATTAAGATTTAATTTTTTATAAACATCTCATGTATATCTAAATTTTAATAAGGAAAAAAATGTAATGAATACGTTAGTTTCCACTAAGTTTCTCTCTACGGATTTAGAGAGGGTGCTCTTTACAAATTTTAAAGACGATAAGAGAAAAGTATGAATTTATTTTAAGATTTATGTAATAGAATATACAAGAGGAGTTAAGCTTAAGTGATGATAATTTAAGAGTCTTATAATTGATCTTACTTGAGCGATAGACAAAATACATCAAATGTCAAATCTTATGTCAACTTTATTTTAATATTTTATTTGACTATTAATCTTTGAGTAATTTTTTATTTTGAAAGTCTTCTCTTACTCTCAACATTCATTTTGACTTCTCCTTCGGTTGTTTAACTCTCTCCTTTAGCTCCTTCGTGTAGTTGAAGGCTTGGTTGGCTGCTGTGTCTTGACACCCTATTGCAACAGAAAGCAAAGGATTAATTTTGTTCCTTATTTTCTAACAGTGTTGTGTTACAAGACTAAGTATTAATTTTGGTAATTGTCATATATTATGGTGATTTTTTTTTTATATTGGTCTTGGGTATTATTTTTATTATTATTATCAATTTTTAGATATTTTTTTTTGTCATACCTTAATTCATGTATATTATTGATGTTTATCAATTCAATTATTGGTTTACATATATTTGATGTTATCAATGGAGAAGATTAAGCATATGCATTCACTTTTATTGAAGATAATATTATAATCTCAAGTTCAATCTCAACCTGATGAAAAATTAGAGAATACTCAAACAAGTTCAAACTCTACAAGTGATGAGGATGGATATTCCGAAGGGGATGGCTTTGAAATGACTACTTCAGCATTAATTATAGATTTATTAACTGTTATCTTACATTATAACAATTGTCTTCTTCTATTAATGTATTTTTGTTGGGACAATTTTTGTAGGAAAAGTAAAGAACAAAATAATACATTTGCATAGCTAATACATGGAGTTTATCACCTAAGAAACGTGTCATAATTTGATTAGGAATAAATCAATAAGATGTGGGGTTTAAAGGAGGTTTAGATGGTAAATTTTTGGACCCTATTGTAAGAAATGTTGATGACACCCATTAATATTAAAACATGCAAACAAATATCTAACTTTTTAACAAAAGAGATGGTGAAGTTGTGGAGATATTTGTTAACTACTTTATATTAGTTAACAAAAGATATTAAACTGGTAGAAATTATTTATTGATATAATGTTTGCAATATGTTATTGTGGGCAAAGTTTGACCATCCTTGTATTCCAAACATGATTTAATGGTACTACAATGAATTAATTTAAAATGAAGAAATTAGAAAAGTGACTTTAAAACTAATCATTATGATAACTCAAAGTCTCTGTCCTATCATTTGATTAGTATTCTTGATAAAGTTAGTAGAGATTAATGTGCCATCCTTATTTATTGCTAGAAGTCTAAAGAGGGGTAACCATATTATATTTTTAAATTTAAATCAATAGCAAGATTTTAGGATCATTATGTCTATGTAGATATTAATATTTGTGATATCATTTTGGTATTTAGAACTTGTGTTTTCAAAATCTTAGTAAGAGAAATAAAGTTAATATAACAAAACAATAAATACCTCAAGCATTGGGGAAGAACAGTTATATTTGAAAGTTAAGCAAAACTTTCATAATATATTTTGAATGTTATATTTGAAAGTTAAGATAGGGAAGAGGTTAGCCTGATATTTTTATTATTAGTAATGAAAAAAAAAAAAGGATCAGATGTCAAAATGGATGAGGACACAAGAAGGGTAGTTATATATACCACTTAAAACTTTTCACTAAGGATGATGGATTATTATCATTTGTAGAAAAAATTATGTTCTTGAGTTATAACTACAAGAATATATAGGTAAAAATATATTTTGTTTATACAAGGAATATATCTTCCTATAGTTAAAACTACACTCTATAAAAATATCTTTTGTTACAGTGAATATAAAATAAGCTTCTTTTTATGCAAAGCTTTCTTGAAACTCTTGAAATTTTCAATTGGGTATTCTTGAAAGATTTATTGATGTCATCATATCTAAACATTTAAATAACGTGATTTAATTTATAAGAACATGCGAACATATACGTCAAATCGTCAACATAAACAATAGGCATTGTCTTAGTAACATATTTTATAATTTTCTTCCCATGAAAGAATCAATATTTATGGTGCAAATGCAAGTATTGGAGAAATACACAAAGTTCAACATGCGAACATATTCTACAATCATATGTTTGTATAGTATATTTACCTTCGACATGGAGCTATATATATATATATATAGAGAGAGAGAGAGAGAGAGAGAGAGAGAGAGAGAGAGAGATTGGTATACAGCCCGAGCTATATCCTTACGCATAGGGTATGTTCCTCATGTTTCCAAGATAGCCCCTCGAATCCAGTGACCACAACCAGGGTATCTTTCTGGGTTTCATTCGAACGGCGTCTCGTCAAGAGGAAGACGGACAATGGGGCCCATCACTAGTTTTATGTTTTCCTCCGCTCCCTCACCGAAACGGTAGGACAGTGGCGATATCTCGGGTCTTCTGCACCAATCGCTCGTTCTTACGTTCCATGGGTTTGATCTCGGATCTTTCGTCGATCCAGTAAAAGGACTCTTCCGATCCAATCACAGGTTCTGAGCACAAGGAGCGGCCTACCGGGGATGGCGAATGATTCACAAAACTCAGGTGATCTTCCTTGCTCCCCTGTTTTTGCTCCTTTTCCGATCCTTAATCATGAATTTCCATCGGGATTTGACTTGTAAAGGTCGCTCCTTGGAGCGGATTCAGGTCGATTAGGAAGCTTAGATACGGGTTTCTGGTTTACAGAAACAACTCCGATCGGTGTTTTTGAGCCATTTGAAAGCCCTAGGTATTTTGAAGAGGATTCAACAGAGAAGTAGCATTGCGGACTGCCCCAAGTTCTGACCTTGCTTGGTGCTTCATCCGAAGTCCTTCGTACATCATCTACACCAACCTAGATATATTATGATGAAAGGATTATAAGCTTCTTGTTTATGTAGAAAACGAAAAGCTTTAACAATCCACATGGGTGCTTCATGATGATACAATCCGTAGTTGGTCTTGTCAAGTGTAATTGGTTCAGTTATACATTTTCATCTTTTTATATAATCTTGTGGACATATGATGAATGACAAATTTCATGGAGATTCATATACAGGGGGACTGAATGATAGAATGCTTCAATATCTTAGTGACACAAATATCGTGTTTTTCCTTTAGATGGACATTCTATATTTTAGATCTCTCCAATTTTCCTTTTTTTCTCTTTAAATATCATTTTGTGGCTTGTAGAATTAATTTGGTTAAAGAACTACTCAATATCTAGTGATATGCAGATTAATGGAATAATGTCAATGTGGTCTTAATATCTGAATCCACAAGTGAAAATAACAAGGTTACCTTGCACATGGCTCTGGGTCTTGACAAGTTGTTGGGCTTCTAAAATAGGTGACTATCACATACATGGATTTGTAATTAGCCACTAAAATCTTTGAGTATGTTCCACTACTCTATTAGTTATTGATAATTTGAGCTGCTGCTGCTGCTGCTTATCAAATGTAAATTATCTATGTCTGTTTCATCATGGAAAGAAAACTGTCGATATTATCAATAACATAGTTTTCAATCTGTAGCATCTGAGATGGCCAAGATAGTGGATGATGGTGGACATGAGGTCAAAGGAGAGACCGCCGATGAACCTTCATCAAAACCAATTCATGTGATTCGAGAACCAGTGAGGGATGAACAAGTGCTAAATGCTGTTAAATTTTTGTCTCATCCAAAAGTGAGAGGTTCTCCAGTGATATATAGGCGTTCATTTTTGGAGAAAAAAGGCCTTACAAAAGAGGAAATTGATGAGGCATTTCGCCGTGTACCTGTAAGATGTCCAACATATCTGTTTTTTGTTCTTTTATTAAGTGTTTATTCCTCTTGTATGGGGAATGTAAATTCATCTAGTGCTTTTAGATGCAAGTGAGCATGCTTCATTGTCATTGTAGGATCCACCTTCAAGTGTTGCAGCTGTTGAGCCAACCACAACAAACCAAGGTAATACAACATGTTCTTACTGTGCCAATCTCTAATCTTTTTATTGCAAAGTTGTAGAGGCCGATTTTTGACAAGCTTTTGAAGAACCTCGATATATTTGACAATTTCCAGATTCTTTCACCTCATTTCTGGAGCAAAGTAATTGGCCTTGGAGTTCGGTAATGATATCATGGTATCATGGCATATTCTGGGGAATATGCTTTAACCATGCCTATGTAACTTCATTATGTCTTCTGCTTGGAAGAATTTGTACTTTTGAAAAGTGGACCTGTAGGCCATTAGAGCCGTTATCATTCACCCAATCCTTGATGAGGCCTTATGTCTACAAAGTTGTGATCCTATGTAGACACATTCCTTTTCATAACTTTTGATAAAATTGTTCGATATCATGGGAAAATTTGTTGTAGACACTCTTATTAAAAACTATTGATGCTTGAGTTTGATTTTGCCATTTTGGAGCTACCACATGAAGCAATTAATACTCGAGAAGTTATTTTTGCTTTCTGTGTGCTCATCTTTTCAGTTTTAAAAAATTGGTAACCAGTTTTACAAAGTGAAGTTTTAAATTGGAATTATAAATTTTTTTAAAGAAGTTATGGTTTAGGATTAAGTAAAAGTCATTGTAAATTTCTATGTACCTTCGAGTAGATGCTGCTTTCTTACGTTTTTTGGATGATAATATTTAATATTAATGTCACTTTTTGGGTTGCCTTAACATAGAAAATGTATCATGAAGATGATAAGAGAATGAGTTGTGTACTTTTGCTAACAATTCACCTCTAATTCAAGCATAAGTAGTGTTTATGATTCTACTTTAGTTTTGTATAATCTATCCATATTAGAGGGTCGTCTTGTCACAGACAAAGCTATAAATAAGGTGTTCGATGTAATGCTCGTGTATGTCAGTGTCTTTCAGTTTTGTTCATGCTTTGCAGCAAGTAGAGGGCTTGTAGTGGACTTGGCAGCCTTATTTTGGTTGGCTTTTGTGGCCATTTCAGGCTTGTAAACGCAGGTCATGTGTAGTCATCGTGCATAGACAAAATTACCCAGAAATAAGCCATTTAGACAATCATTTTGAGGATTTTCTAACTCCGCAAAGTGGTGCAGAGTGTCAACCAACACAACACTCAGGATCTACCCGGGTGGCACATGGCTGGATGGGCTTTTGGGGTAGTGTCTAGGGTTGGTTCGCTACCTTGTTCTACAGTAGTGCCATGTGGGCACTTGTGGGGACCACCTTGCACCTTTTGTTGTGCGGTTATTCAAAGTTTGTGAAGTCTATGTTTGTAATTTGTATTGCCTATCAAGTGTTTGCTAAAATGACTATTTGTGGGATCTCGGGTTAAACGCTTCCTCTAACCTATTTTTCTTTTACGGGTCTTTAAAGGACTATAAGAGGTTTTAGGGAGGTTGATCATTTGCGGACGGACACATAAGGGTGCCACACGACTTAGGCAAAACCAACTAAGACCGTGATAGATGGTATCACAGCGGGACAAGCACACTTAGAAACATTTGGCATGTAAACATCTGATCGACAAGTTAGAGGACAAGGCCGAGTAAGTGGACATTGTTATCATGGACGCAAAGGAGAACAGGATCGACGTGAGCTCTATAATATGATGGCGAAGGCTATGTATGAGAGTTGTAGTTTGTTTTTCCATCAAGGGGAATTGCTCTGAGAACACAGAAGTGTTGAAGCAAGTGGCCAAAAGGGGTGAAAACGTGACTATGAGTCTAGAGGGACTTAGCTACCCAAAATATAAATGTTGATTAGAATGGAGGTGGACTCGGAGGAGTGTTACGGAGCTGCAAAGGCAGATCTATTGATTGTGAAGAAGAGGATGCAAATTGGAGATGACGGATAGTAAGGTCATGAACATGACAATGCCATAGTACTGCAAAGGTGGGACTTTTGTGGAGTCGTCGATCCTTTGCTCTGATAGAGGAAGAGCGCTTGGTCATGAAAGAAGCCGAGGAGGTGGAGAATGCAAAGGTAAACTCCAAGTACCGAGACAAGGCTGAAGGGCCGATGCCAAGGAATTTCGTAAGACTGATGTCAACGGGCTTCCCATCAAAATAGCTGAAAGTGGAGGACTTCATGTTGATGCAGGAGCGCTCGACCAAGGAACAAAGTATGCAGTATACGGTGCTGTACCTTTTCTACTTATAGTAGTAGACAACAAAAATAGTGGAGAAGAAGGTACAATCCTATAGGTGAGTAAAACTATTGGAGACTTGCTCTAACTCAGAGTGAAATTTTGCTCTTTTCGTGCAAAACTTCTTGCATTCTAGAAGTTTGATAGCAATGAGAAAGCAAATCGCAGTAGCTAACTCAACGCAATGAGTGCAAACACATCGGGTGCTTTGGAAGCATGAGTAGGGTAGGTGAAGACTAGTAACTAGCTCGATGTATGGAGTACAACACTCGAGGAGACAAGAGAAGTCGAGTAATCTTTGCCTTCTCAACTCATAAGAGAATGAGCGAAACCGAGTACCCTAGTTTTTTTATTTATCTAACAAAAGAGCTCTGTATAGGTTCAAAGACCCTTTGAAGAAACTTAGTGGAAGACAACGATTGTCAAATCCTCACCAATGGTGATCGGTGCTACTGAAAGTAGACTATCTGCTTCATTTTCCAATAGAATATTAATCGAAAACGGAAGTGATGTGAACCTACTTGAAGGCGACAACTAAGTGGAAATAGAGTCGATGAGCAAATTTCGTGAAGGAAAGACTTCAAAAACTTCAAAGTATGTGAGACAATGCTTGTTAAAGCTCCAATAGGCATCAACCTAGTTCAAGCGACGTGGGACATTTTAGAGATTGACGAATAACAAGGAAGTTGTTTTCCTTTATCTAAAGGATCCACAGGAACTAACAATTATTAACACAATTAGACCGACCCCACACTAGAGTCAGAGTTATTGGTGAGTTGAAACAACATAGCGGATCAATGTTCAATTGCTCAAACAACACAGGGAATAGTTGGCAGCCAGGAAGTGCATTGCAACTTGAGCAGAAGTTGAAGGTTTAGCAAAGACGAGGAGATGCAGCATCCACAAAGGCTTTGACAAGGACGTCGAAGGAATAAGCGGAGGAGAATGTCACCGACAAAGCTGTAAACAGGATGTTCAATATAATACTTGTGTATGTCCATGTCTTTCGGTTTTGTTTATGCTTTGCACAGTATATGGAGGGCTTGCAGTAGGCTTGATAGCCTCATTTTGGTTGGCTTTTGTGGTCGTTTCAGGCTTGTAAATGCAGGTTATGTGTAGTCGTCGTGTAGAAGCAAAATTGCCCATAAATAGGCTATCCAGGCAGTCATTTTGGGGGTTTTCTAGCTCCATAGAGTGGTGCGGAGTGTCAGTCAGCACAACACTTAAGAACTACCCAGGGGGCATATGGCTGGATGGGCCTTTGAGGTAGTGTCTAGGGTTGGTTCGTTGTCTTGTTTCACAGTAATGTCATGTGGGCACTTGTGGGGGCTTTTAGCTGTGGCGAATCACCTTGGACCCTTTTTCGTATGATTATTCAGAGTTTACAAAGTCTATGTTTGTAATTTGCATTATCTATCAAGTGTTTGCTGAAATGGCTACTTGTGGGATTCTGAGTTAAACACTTCCTCTAACCCATCTTCTTTTTTGCAGGTCCTTAAGGAATCATAAGAGGTTTCGGGGAGGCTAACCCTTTATGGACAGACATGCAAGGGTGCCACACAATTTAGGCAAAACCGCTAAGTTCGTGATAGCCTGATGCATGAATGCTGATCGCTTAGCACACTTACAGGGAAGAGATGGTCTATTCGCTACACTCACATGTAGGGTAGAGGCGTTTAGGTTTCAAGGGTCACATGTCGATGGATTTGGTGTGGTTGGTTTCCTTACCTAGGCTCGAACTCGGTTCGAACCAAATTAAGCACTTGCCTAAACCGTCCGACAGTTGGGCTAAGGGGCACTCTTGGACCACGCCCAACCAAAGATCTTGTCTGATACTTGGGTCTCACCTCACCTCACCCGAGCGCTTAGGCGAGTACCTCAGCATCTATTGACATCACTATTGATGTTTAACAGTGCATCGACACATAGTACACCAATATGTATTGAAGTGTGTTTTGCGAAGAAGAGAACTTATGATCACGAGCCTTAATTTCAACCATTTTAATTGATTTTAATGGTTGATACATACCGTTCTAGGCAAAAAGTAGTTCCATGGTTTGTTTCACTATATGATGGCTTGTTTTGCAAACTATAATTGTTGAGATCTTTAGATTTAGTTAGCCAAAAATTGAAAACCAAAATTTGCTTTTACAATGTCTACTCCCTATGCAACTCATGGAAACCTAATGTGACTTCTTTGTCTTTATTGTTTCATTTTATGACTTCTACTCCCATGTGCAACTAATGGATATTTGGACAAGAAAATGTTTTCATTAATCATATCCATAACTCATTTTTTTGTCGTCTCTTCTTTGGAAAATTCAAAACATCATCTGTACATCCCTGGAAACCTAAATCCTGGTGGCAATAAATCTCCATGTCCTAGAAATAATGAATCCGCCTGTATATAGAGCTGAACGACATCCCAGATTTTACAGAGTCCAATAGCATCCAGATTTGTAGAATCCAAGTTGAAGTTGCAGGTGCTGAAAGATTTGGAAAAGCATTAGTATGGATAGCTGTTTGAAATCCTGATAACCCTTTTGAGAAATCTATACTTATATTATCTAGGTAAATCTGGTCTTCAATTTGCCTCAGCTGTTCTGCATGTCATAATAGGATATTCACATAAGAACCAGCAATTCAAATCTCTACCAATTGTTAGTCATCGATCACTGCATGCTTATTTAATGGTTATTGTACCTGATTTCTGCACAAGTTTGTAACTTGAGTCATTTGGACTTGCCTGCATTGTTTATCTTTCCAATGTTAACTGGCTTTCTCCTTTCTTCTGTTGTTAGCTGTCCAAGAAAAATCATCTGGAACCTTGCAGCCACAAGTTGCCAATCAAGTTTCACAACAAACGCCTTTTGCTTCTGCAACTACTAGCTTGCGTCAATCAAGATTTCACTGGAGTATGGCTCTTTTTGTTGTTGGACTTGCTGCTTCGGGAGCTGGAACAGCAGTGCTTTTCAAGGTACCAATTCATTTAACTGACATCTATTCTTTTGCTAGTAGTGTTCAAACTGCTGATGCTTTGCTGCCTGTAAGCATAAGCTAGCTTCAGAATCTTTCAATGATTCTCAAAGTTCTCTTGTACCATTTGATATATAGAAAAAGATTGTTCCGAAGTTGAAAGCTTGGATTCGGAAGGTTGTGGCAGAAGAGAACGATCTCAAGTTTAATAAAGTATCAAAATCTAACATAGCTGAAGGAGCAGCAGAAGCTGCAAAAGCGGCTGCTTCTGCTGCTGCTGCTGTTGCTATTGCAAGTCAAGAATTGTTGAATGCCAAAAATGAAGGTCATCATCTGTGAACTATTCTTTTTACTGATCTGTAGATCATATTAAATGTTTAAACTTTTCATTTTCTGGTTAGAGAGGAAATACTTTGAGGCTTTTACTAGAATGTTAGATGTTCAAGTAGAAGAGATGAAATCCATGGGCAATGCTATCCGCAAAATGGAAATTACAAGGAGGGAATTTTCAGAAGACAAAGGGATACAAGAATACATGCAATCCCAATCATGGAAGGGTAAGTTAATGGAATAAGCACTCAGTTATACTTTTTTCCCCATAATATTACTTATCATTTGGTGATCCTGGAATAATGACTTAGTGACAAAGATAGCTATTCATCAATTGCTTGCAAATTGAAATAAAATACTTTGGTTTTAAGAAATGAGAATCTTGCTTAGTGAAGTTGTTATGATTTTCTTTTGATATTGAATGAAGAATGATATAACTTTCTTGATAAAGGAAGTAAAATCTTTTGTTTTTATAACCATAGAATTTATTATCTTTATGAATAGTATGATGGGCCCAGAGTACTTTAGAAAATGACTGAAGCATATCTTCCATTTAAAAGAATGATCTGGTGATGCCTTTACCCAGTTGGTATTAACCATCTTCCTGGACAGAAGAGAAAAGCATCACACCAATTTAGCATTTTGCTGACTGCAAGTAGTAACCATGATCCATGTATTATTTATCCATCAGCTATCCTTATGAGACTTACGAGATCTGTCTATGAAGTCTTGTCTAGAAATAATGCATGTCATGAGGACACAACTGATGGCATAGAGAGGTCTTCTTCTTCCTCTTTCTTTGAATCTCACTCTACTGCAGTTTGTTATTACCACTTCTTACTTCTTTCCTTGATACTCGTTCTTTTGCAGTTTGTTATTACCACTTCTTGCATTTCCACAACTCTGAACTCTGAAGTAGGACTAACTTTGTTAGTGATGTAGTGATCTATGATAGGCTGATGAATATGCTGGACATTTATATTTAGATTTGCTGCAATTGGGAAATCGAACACATACAATGTGTAATATGGTATCTTCTATATGAGTGTATTTGGGTTGGGTATTTGTTTTTTGTGAAACATGTTACTGCTGATTTTTCCATCTCCAGGTTTATTTCAAATAATTCTGTCTGTTCTGGTGATAAAAGATCATGACTGCAAAACCTATTGTTGATGACTTGATGTTGGTTTAGGATTGATGTTTTCTAGTTGTTCATATTTTTGGTGTAGTAATCTGTCCATTCTTTTTGAAGCTCAAAAACTATAACATAAATGAAAATTCAAAATCCTGCTACAGCTATGCATAAAACTATATTTGGCATAGTAATATGCATTTTTCATAATAGATACCTTGATTCCCTCTTTGTATTAGATAATTTATAGCTGTAGCAAGATTTCTGATAGCTGTTTCTGAGTTGTAAACTCAAGAAGCATTATGGTCTTAGAACAATAAGTTAGGCATCTTGGTTATTGGGTAATTGTTATCAAGGTTTGACATCTTGGGTATAGTACCTATATTGGTCCCTGGTCGAACTGATGAATCTAGTTCGTATCAGCAATACTGATACACAGTCCGTTGGTATATGCTACAGTAGCAAAAAGTGAGGGAGGAGGAGAAGAGAAGAAGTACGACAGTCTGGCTAATGGTGGCAGGCAGCTGGTGGCAATGGCATGCTCCTCACTCTAGGGGTTTGGGGATTGATAACAATCGGGAGAGAGAGACATAGAGACAAAGGGAGATGATCTTTTACGGACGGACACGCAAGGGTACCACACGACTTAGGCAAAATCAACTAAGTTTGTGACGGTACGACATTATCTAGTCGTTCATAAAAAACAATCTTATGCTAAGCCTATATGCATTAGGGTGATGAAGGAAAGCAATGGGATGAGAAAAGTGACGGTGGTCTAGGGGCAAACCACCCACTTTTGCCTGGGCACACTCTGTTCCATTCCTTGATTTCAGAACCGAAGTAGAATGAGTGAAAAGACTAATCTTTTCGGATCATCATATAGTAGGTTCCCTGTGTGCTTTTTTCTTATGGAAAGCATCGAAAAGGATAGCATGTATGCTCTCGACCCTGAGACAAGCCTTTACTTTCTCTTTCTCTTTCTCCTTTTGACTGAAATCAATGTTTTCTTTCTTGGACCTTATGAAGCAATCAAATCTTTAAGACTGATCTCCTCAGAACACTAGCCAGTGGAGTGCTATCCTGTTTGTGCCCTTTCCATGCTGACTACTTGACCTACCCCGTTGGCTATTTCTAAGTGGTATTAAGAACTTGGTAAAATCTGTCAAACTTGGTTGGTGTTACAACAACAAAAAAGAAAACCTATCTATATGAGATGAGGCATGTTTATGAATTATAGTACTACTACAGTTGTCATGCTTTTTCGTGTGCAACTAATGATCATATACGACAACAACGACAACAAAGCTGTAAGTCTCGACTATTTAGGATTGACTCTATGGATCTTTTACCGTCATTGAGATATGTAAAAATCTATATGTCATATGTCATAGCAAGGTCATCAATTTCGAATAATACTGTCCGGTACGGGCGGTACATACCGGTCCGTCAGCAGATCGGTATATGGACCACCCGTTAACGGACGGTATATATATATATATATATATATATATATATATACACATACATATATAATACATATATATACATACATACATATATATTACCGATGTCGCCTTTCCATTCTCCCACGCGGGGCGACGTCGCCGAGGCGATGCAACATCGCCTTTTATAAAAATATTTATATATAAAAAAATCCTTTATATATAAATATAAATAAATAAATAAATATATATATATATATATATATATATATATATATAGGTGACGTCTCCTTGGGGAGAAGAGAGAGGCGTTGTCGTCGTCAAATTTTTATTTTATTATTATATATATATATATATATATACACTGAAAGATATATCGCTCAGTATATTGTATCGTACCGTACTGAACGAATGTCGAAACTCCAGTATGGTACGATATTTCAATCCTTGTGTCATAGTATCAAATATTTTTGTTTAATATGCATATTTGTATGGCAATTTATTTATTTTTATTTTCGTCCAAGTTGATTTTCCAAGATAAATGCTGTTAGCAATTATGAAATTCTGATTCATCGTAGATGGCTGTACTATTTATTTCTCTGCAATCCTCAGGGACCACCAACAATCCATGGAGAACAAATCAAGTGAAGCAAGCAACTTCTAATTTTAATTCAGGCTCAAAGGTTTGTTGTGACTTTTGCTATCTGTATTCCTTACAATAAATGTATGTAACACTAAGTTGCTATTTGAAATCTGTAGACAATTTTTTAACTAGTTCAATCATTCTTTTCAGCATCTGGAAGTAAATGGTTCTCCTGATATGGATTCTGGAATAGGTTGTCATTCAAATTTTGGTCACTTTTAACTTCCAATTTACCTTGCAAATTATGATTTTGTTCTCTAATTCAATTTGTATACAGCGAAGCCATTAACAACCCCTGCTTCCATGGAACCACCCCATCCCAAATCATACATGGAGGTAAGCCACTTGGGGTTACTCTGGTAAAATATTATTTGTATCCATGAGAGAAGAACTGCAGCTTTTTGGTGCATTAACTAAATGCAGCAAAATTTTGTGTTTTTTTTTCTCTGGTGGATATCCAGCAATATCTATTGCTTTCTCTTGTAACTAGTTAATTCTGATTTTGACTTTGATCTTCTCATTTCTTCTTCTCTCTTGCTAACACGTTTATGTGAAATTCATGCCTTGAACTTAATCATAATTGTTTGACTATTATCTTTATTTCACTTTGAGTTAAGAGACTCATCCTCATAGTCATTGCATATATTACTATCTCAGAAAGAAATGGTTTTAGTTCCATTGTGTGGCCACAAGTGATGCTAAATTACCAAGTGTGTTTTTTGGCCTTTTCTTGTATTGTTCACATATCATATCCATGGGACAGCTGGGCTTTTCTTTCACTACCTAAATGACAGTAAAATTTTGTGGTATTCTTTAGTGGATATCCAGCAATGTCGATTGCTTTTCTTGTAGCCTGTCAGCTATAATGGTGCAAGTTTGGTATCCTTATTTCTTTTCCTCTCCCGCTAAAACATTTATGTGCAATTCATGCCTTGACTGTATTCATAATTGTCTGACGAGTTTCTTATTTTGCTTTGAGTTGAAGGCTCAATCTTCATAGTGAATGCATATCTTATAATTTCATAAAGCAAAATCTCTGCTGCATCATAGAGTTTAGTTCCATGTTGTGGCCACATAGTTAATTCTAAATATTCAGTTGGGTTTTTTGGCCTCTATTATTTAGGAAAATATGGAATGTTCAAATAAAGTAGTTCTAATGATGTGTCAATGGAATTCTTGATGGGAATTACAATTTTTTATGACCATTCAGTGCATTAACATATTTGCAGTTTAGGTTTAAGGAATTATCTATTGACATAAAAAATATTTGCAATTTAGGCATGGTAGGTTTAGATCTTCCGATCAATTCTAGATCTGAATATTTTATGTTTCAAAAAGCTTAATTAATTAAGTCCAAGGTTTGCCTTATCGTAACATATCGCTCGGTACGGACGGTATGTACTGATCTGATAGGGCATCGGTATGGCCGGTACATTGGTGCGCCTCCATATACAATGCGTCGGTATACTCGGTATGACTCGGTACATATCGTACCGACAATTGATCGGTACATTGGTATGGATTGGTAAGGCAAACTATGATTAAATCCTAATAAACTGATATTTGGTAAGAGCCAAAATATACAATTCAGTGCTTAACTATAAGAAGCTTATAGGTAGTTAATTAAGGTTCTATTTTGCACTAACAAATCTAAGATATCATAAATTGGTTTTCACAAGTTAAATCTAATCCTGTGGGCTATGTCAAAGTTAGTGATTCACAAGGATGAGGAAAAAGAATCCAAAGCAAGTACATGCTATTATTTTTCTCAGGAAGGAAAGAGAAAGTTTAAATAAAATAAAATAAAAATTCTCTCTTTATGAGCCTTCATTTTGAGCAGTTAAATATTTTTAAGGTTAACTTGCATTTTTTATCTGTCAAATCAATGAACACTGTGTATGTGAGATTTATCGCTCTTTTGCTTCTAAACTTTTGTGCTTTGGTACATCATTCCTGGTTTGCAGATTATAGAAATGATACAAAGAGGGGAAAAACCTCCAAACATCAAGGTGCATTGCTTCTTCCACTTGTTATCTATGTTAGACTTGTTTCGTTATGAGTCATTTTTAAGTGTTTTTGCACTTTCATGTTACAATGAACAGGAGATTGATGACAACCCTCCCAATCCTAACCAGCCAATATCTAAACCTCTTCTAGCTCCTAAGCGCAAGGTTTGGACTTCAAAAATTCTTACCTTTTTATACTACCTCTGTAAGACTACAAGGTTATATAAGAAGAATGTGGTTATAGATGTTACATAGACCAAGGACTCAAATATAGGTCTTGAATCGAGATTTCAAACCTTGTTGACACAGACGGATAACAAAAATTTATATATTGTAATATGTGCTTGTGGATTTACACTGTACTAGTCATTTTTGTTGGATTTCCTATTTGGACTTGAGCCATTAGGTAACCAATTTTTGTATGAAGTATATTGTTTTCTCAACACTTGTGATATTATAACTTGTCTATTTGGTTCCGCTTGAGCACAAATTGTATAAGGACTAGAATATGAGAACCTACCTGTTATTTTAATTCCTAGGTTTAATGGTAGGATTCTCTTTTAGGGATGTCAATATTTTTGAATTAGCATAGATTTGTCATTTTGGATTTTCTCTACCTACAATTTTATTTATTTACAGCATAGTATCATGGCATTGGTTTTGTTCTTTTAGCTTATTTTACAAATTATCCACTATTACTGTCACAGCCTTGGGAAGTCACTCAACAAGCTGAGCAGAGACTCAGTTATGGACTTCACTCCCAAGCAAATGGCCAAGGACTGAATTCTGAGGTCCGAGAGACCAATTCTCAGCCAAATGGGAGCCATTCCAATGGCTCAGAGCCTTGGTGGAGAAAGAAAACCATTAAGATCTCTGAGGTCGAACCTGAATCAGAGGAGCAGTTTTATGATGCAATGAGGGGAAATGCAAGTCCGATGAAACGAGGATGGGTTCCTCCTCAGCCACCAACACTCCTGATGCCAGAAGCTGCTGATGCTATCAGACAACTAAAACCATCCATTCAGAAGCAGCAGTCTGTAGACGAGACCTTGACGGTTGGCCCTAGCAATGGAGAAGACCTTGATGCAAAAGCATCCGATTCAACCATTGAACCAGAAATGCCCGGCAGTACAGGGATGGACTTCAGTCAAGCAAAAGATCAGGAAAGGGAAGTCAGTGTAGAAATCAACTGAACAAGTATAATGGTTTTAACCGTTGTTAAATGTATATCGATGTTCTTGCACACTATGGAACAAAGTCTTTGTCAGTCTAAGTTTACATATTTTTGTAAGTGTCAATAAATAACAAAACCTTACTAGATGAGAAACGTTGGAGTGGATGGGTATGTTGAGTACATTGCTGAATGTTTACTGCTTCAGATTTGCTTCCAGTTTGATGGCAGAACTCTTATTTTTTTTGGGTTCTTTTATTTGTTACACTAGTAACTAATACGAATTTTGAAATGAGTCTTTTCCTACGTCTATGGTTTTTCTGGCCTCTATTTTCTTGTCGATGAAGTCTATGACATGTTTCCTAAATATTTTGGTTGTAGCATTATTGGTGTTTGATGCAGAAAATTTTCATTTTAGCTGCTTGCTGCAACTTAGAATAGCTATCTATGTATATGACTGCAGTGAACTAACTGGAATGTTTTGTAAAGACTTTTGTGTCATCATCATGATTGCCTGTAATGAAATTATCTATGATGAGTTTCTCATTAATACAGGATGCATAATTTTATGCCTATGATATCGTGATTTGAGAGTTGATAAATTACTATGATGGATGAGAAGTCTTATCATAGCACTAATACTTCAATTCACTCTGTACTATATAGTCCGAAGCATATTTTGTTATTTTCACGAATATTTAAAATGTGTTGATTCTTGTAGCTATCGGATCTTAAAAGATATGATGTTCAACTGCCATCAGGATAGGATGCACATGCGGAAAGATCATTCTCATAATTCAAACTTCAAACTTTGATAATAGATATAAGACATGAATATTCGAACACCATGTCATCGTCAGTCCGATTGCTACTCAAAACGCTCTATACATATCAGCTGAAAGTGGTTATTGCTTAATAGAAGTTATGATTCTTTTGTAATTAATACTATTTTTGTTTGCCTTTGTGTGAGTTTAGGATCCAGTTAAGGTTTATTTTAGCTCATGGTTTTGATCATACGTCTCTTAAGCTCTTATAATTTATTCATATATAAAATAATCTTTATATTTTTTAAAACGTAGCATATAAATCCTATAATTTACTTACGTGACATATTTACTTACTATAAATCATTAATATAATAACATATATAATTTAAGTTCTCTTAAAATAATAAGACCTCCACCAATGACGGGAGGTGGCGTCATCGTGGAAGCGACCACCAACAGTAGCACTGAGTCACTACTATATAACAGGATGTCATACGCACACAGCATCTCCCGCGATGATGATAAGCTTAGGAGTTTCCTATCATGCCTTAGGTGGATGTGCGTCGACTAATTCGATGCTACACATACAATGGTCTCTTGGTCCCTCTTCATCCTCCTAGGCGTCTTTATCCCTATCGCTTCCTATTTCGTCCTCTCCTGCACCCTCACCCACTATGCCTATGATGTAATAGTTTAGCTCTCGCTCACACTCGCCTCCGGTCTCTCTTACCTCTACCTCTCCGCCTTTGTCCGCTACTACGGCCTCTATCGCTTCCTCTTCCTCTTCCTTGATAATATAGTCGAGGAGAGCGAGGGGGTGTGGGAGGGTTATATGGACCAACTCAACTGCTCCTTCCACTTGCTCTTTGTCTTCATGATGTCGTGCTTCATTGGGGAGGTGTCTTATAAAGTATGTTGGTACTCGTCGGGATCAAAACTGGTGTCGTTCACAGTGGTGGGCGACATGGTGGCATGAGCCCTGGAGTTGGCGAGTTGAATCTACCGAATGTCACTCACCAGCTCCAAGGTGCATGCCACCATGAATGACACCCACTTTGATCCTGACGAGTACCATCATACCTTGTAAGTCATCTCCCTTACGAAGCATGACATCGTGAAGACAAAGAACAAGAGGAAGGAGCGGTTGAGCTAGTTCATGTAGCCCTCCCGCACCCGCTTGCTCTCCCTGACCAACTTATCAAGGAAGGGGAAATAACAAAGGTCATAGCAGAGGATAAAAGTGGATAGGTAAAAGTATGAGAGGTCGAAGGTAGAGTTTAGGAATAGATGGACCACCATGTTGTAAGCGCGACAAGTGGGGGTATAGGAGAGGACAAAGTGGGAGGCAGTAAGAATGAAGATGCTTAGGAGGAAGAGGGACCAAGAGACAAATGCATGCCTAGCATCGAATAGGTCGACGCACGTCCACCTGAGGCAATACCAAAAACTCTTGAGCTCGTCGTCAATGTGGGAGAGGTTATGTGCATACGACGCTTTGCTAGACAACAACGGCTCGGTGTTGTTGTTGGCGGTCGCTTTCATAACAACGCCTCCTCCCGCTATTGATTAAGATCTCAATTTAAAAAAAAACTTAAATTATACATATCATTATATTAATAATTTATTATAAGTTAGCATGTCATGTGAGCAGACTAACATATGTTAACTTAGACTTGACATAAAGGACTTATATGTTACGTTTTTTAAAATGTATAGGTTACCTTTAGATAAGAGTAAACCATAAGGGCTTAAGAGTTCAATGATCAAAACCATACAGGTTAAAATGAATCTTAACTCTAAATTATACATATCATTATATTAATAATTTATTATGAGCTTATCATCATGTTTGTTAATTCAGATTTGATGGAAATGACTTATATGTTTTGTTTCTAAAAATATAAGAATTATTTTAAATATGAGAAAACTATAAATGTATGATCAATCATATAAGTCAAAATAAACCTACACTAAGTTAAGCCAAATCCATCTACCACCCTGCCATTGATCTTGCGATTGAATTGGATTAAAACGGTTGGTTTGACACATTTGACGATCAATAACTACCTTAGCAATGATCATTTTATAGAATAAGAAGTAATCTTTACCGTGACAACGTGGCTCAGGAATAGCTTGAAACTTACATTTAACTCGAGAATAAGGTTGACTCAGGATTAGTTCCGAATTCGTCCAAGAATCAAACGGATCCAATCGCCACATCACGATCGTCCATCATTTGGGGTGTCTCACACGCCATCGCCGTTGGACCCAACAACGAGCTCGAATCGTCTTGTATCATATCCACATATCCATCAAATGGGCTCGTCCTCGGCCCATGAACACACCCCTCACTACACGTCGCACCACGACAGCCACAAACAAGGGGGATAAAACTCTCCTGGTGCTTGATCGAACACCTCGGCCTCAAACCCACACACCGACCGGAGGAAGCAAGCAAGCCGAAGCCGCCAAGGCGATGGCGCTCTCTCTCAACACCCCCTTCCTCCCCACCGTCTCCATGAAGCCCTCCTCCGCCAAGCTCCCGCTTCCCGCCCAGGTAAACATCTTCTTGAATTGGTGGATTGGTTCATGGGCCGTGGCAATCCCATAGGGTGATGACTGCTGTCGTTTGTTTAGGTTGGCGGAGGGAGATGGGTGTGCCGGAAGCAGGGCGGGGTGCACCCGGAGTTCTACGAGGACGCGAAGGTGTACTGCAACGGGGAACTGGTGATGACGACGGGGGGCACGCGGAAGGAGTACGCGGTGGACGTGTGGTCCGGGAACCACCCCTTCTACCTGGGTAGCCGCTCCGCCCTGGCGGTGGAGGACGACCAGGTGGAGAAGTTCCGCAAGAAGTACGGCGAGCTCTCCTCCCTCATGGAGATCCCCGTCCTCAAGCACGGCGAGATCGTCCTCCCTCAGAGGAAGAAGGGCTCTGCCAAGGGCAAGGGCAAGAAGTAGTAATCCCTATCGACCCAGTTGTTGTCTCTTCTTCTTGTTCTTTATGCTGGTTTGGCTTAATTAGAATGGCTTGTCGACATCTCTCGACGGACATATGCCTGAATGCTAATATCTCTTGATGGCTGTTTGGTTCACAAAGGTGGAACTTCTTTCGAGATTTGCATCCAAAACCCTGACTTTGATGTGTGTCAGGCTTGCGGGAGCTCGATGGTCTCATAATGGTCTGTTCTTGTGATTGATCTCGGTGCCGGTACATGCGCAATTGACTTGCTTAATTCTTTTTGTTAGATGTCAGTTGTTGTGTATCTCATGTTGTTATGCACATCTATTGCTTGCAAACTTCGTTGTAGTCTGTATAAGCATTCCTCTTAGAATTCAAGTAATCCCATCAGTTATGGTGATCCTCCATGGGGTAGCAGACATGATTGGCGAATGCTGCATGTTATATATCGTCTTTGTCTTCAGTTTGTAGGCAATTAAATCGATCCAAAAGTTGGTAGTATGTTAAGAGTTCAGTGATAAGCCTGTTCTGAGATGAGGGGGTGGGGGGGGGTTTGCGGCGGGGAAAGAAAAGGTAAAAACTACTAGCACTCATCTCATAGAGATAAGCTTAAGACACTGGTGATTCTATCTTGATCTTGATGTATGCTTGGCTTAATTAGGATAAATTTTTAATTTCCTTTTTTCTTGGTTAATATCTCTTGATTAACATGTGATGGCTTCCATTACCCTGTAAGCCTGAATGTTAATATCTAATCTCTTGATGATTGTTTGGCAGAATGATGTTCAAAACCCTAACACTGGATGTGTTGGGCAAAGCATTATTTGATCTTCTCATATTAGTCTCCTCTTGTTTGCTTTTTTAAAATTAGTCTATGTACTATCAAATGGCTCACATTTTTTTTCAGATGGAATTTTTGTTTTTTTGATAGTCTTATATTGTTGAGAAAAAAACATGGGGGTTTCTCCTCTTCCAGGTTGTAAAATTTTGCTGGCATAAAACTTCTATATAGTTTGGTCCTTTTCGTATAAGCACCTTCTTAACAGAATATCTAGCCAACCTCGATTCTTTGATTCATGTTGTCATTTTTAAGGAAAGTAAGATGTGTGGTGTGCCTTTGCCTGTTTCTGTAGGTATTTCATATTGATGCCACCTCTTAACTGATTGGTCGCAGAACTTACATGCCCACCAAACCTCAGCACGAGGCAACCTTGCTGCATCGTCCCACTTTTCCCCATCCTACATACACAAAAATGAAAATGAAAAATAAATCACTCTTCTTTTTAATGACATGGAAACTGTGACTGGGTAATGTTGTTAGAAAAAACAAAGAACGGTTTGTTTTATCGTAGATGTATGAGTCAAGATGATGATAGATAGGTAAGCGAAAAAGTGCAAGTTCTCATTATCTAAGCAAAGCTTGAGCAGTTGCCGACTTCCGATACCTAAGTTCTAGTGCTTTGCCGTAAGTCTCAGGTTAGAACTTTATTGTTGCAAGTTCTTAGTAATGTTTTCATGCGCCCGTAGTTTTTTAGTTGATTGTTGATTCTAATTAATTCATGAACTCCAGAGAAGATTTGCATACATACTGCTATCAGCATGAATCTTGTGCTCGGTAGGGTTCAGACATATTTCTAAACACTTGGTAGGTACCCGTTAGATCTTTTCCATACAATACGAAAAATACACAAGTGAACCCCTCTGCCGTTACAGCTTTAAAGCATATAGTTTTTTTTTTTTCATTTAGCTAATCTGTGAGTTACATACTTATGATCTCTTAGCTACTGTGCTATTATGGACATCCTAAGGCCTGTTGGATATAGGGATTGAGGGTGTATATTTCATTCAAGAAATCATTTACGGCCAAACATTGCAGGGTTATTTTGTGAAGAAAAGGAAATAGAAAAACTTCGAAAACAATCATGCCAAAATAAAAGTCCAACTATAATGTTCAGTATTTAATGGTTCAATTAATGGTCAATATCAGAATGGAAAGTTTGATATAGGTATGGTACTATATATTTTTTATCCTTGGGAGCAGGTGTTGGGCAATCAGATCAAAGTTATTCTCAACCAAGTACAGGATGGATACCAGAGTAAAAGGTCAATAGGTTGACCAAATGGTAATGGACCAGGATTTATATCCAGGTATCATGAAAGTGACTATGAGTAAATCTCAGACAAACAAATATTTAGTTAACATGATAAATAGGTACCAACAGCTGTTTAAACAATGTGCATGTGTGGTAGTACAAAGCAGAATTATGCAACTTCGCAAGGTACAGAGTATTCAGCCACAGGTATGCATCTTCAACCTAAATATTAGATATCTCGAGAGATTAGGTTGCTTTCCAGGTTGCATACTGAATTATACCTCTTGTCATCCACTCTACTATAGCATTCAAGCCTATCAAATCAAATTGTATGTATACATACACCAATACACCGGTCGATTATGCTCGTTTTAATGTTTCAATTTCAGTTTCTCCACACCTTAAATGCTGCTATTGGGGAGTTTATTTCAGAATAAGAAGACATCAGTCATATATATATGTTGTCCATCGAACTATGATCGCTGATAAATTTTTAAACGAGAACAGCGCGAATATATCAACCATAGGTAGGTAGGTCTTTGGTCTTTAATTTTCTGGAACGGTTATGAGGATTTCAAGTACAGTTCAGCCAACTACTGTGCACTAGATATTTATATAGATTCGAATGTATATAAATGAGTGTAAATTTGAGGTATACCTTAATCTATATCATAGCAACAACCTATTTCTATATCTTAACATTGTTGCGGGATGCCAAGCGGTGATAGATAGACTCGGGAAGCAAAGCATCTGAAGCTTTTTTTTGTAGTAAACTAGTTTTAAAATTGATAAAATTTGAAGGTTATGGATCCATCCCAGCTTTATGATCTTCAAAATAATTTTGAAGGTGGAAGAAATATGTGGAAAGTTGTTGGATCTCAAGGTTGAGAGATCTTAAGCTAAGCGACTTGGCAACTGACAATGTTTCTACGGTATTCTTGCCATCGACTTACTTCAGTGTACCTTAATACTTACTGAGAGTAAGGGAGAGTGATCAAGTGTTTTGAATTGTTGCTCAGATGAACAATTTTTATCCAAGCATCCTCTGAAGACCATCCAACAAATAGTATATGAACCCCAATATATTGTCATAAAAAGGTTTTATCCAAAGTCCAACCATATTTGGCGGTGATGATCACTATACTTCCTGCTCCACCCACATATAATAAATAGGTTGTGCTTTAGTTGATCTCACTTGCCTTAAGTTTAATAATATAACTGTCGGAGTCGATCGCAATCCAGTCAAGTTTTTGCATTTGCCTTGCGCTTGTTCTTCGGTAAGGTTGCCTAGAGGGAACTAAGAAATTGCCTATAGTGCGAGAGCGAGGAAAAAAGCACATCGTCAGAAAAATCCTGCGTCAGAAGTTGGATTAAGCGTAATCCATAACACACCCAAACCATAGAGGAAAAAAGGGACCATGTACGTAAAGTCTGCAAGTGGGAGCTGTTGTACCAAAGCATCGACGGTCTCCATTCGGTCACTCCAGTGCCAGAGTAAAACACCACTTCCAGTGCCAGAGAAGATAAGTTATTACAATGAAATAGTGAATAGGGAGGGGTACAGCTTTATGTACGTTGACCATATCAAACATAATCATCAGTCTTCGAGAACGGAGTTTATCCTTTTATTTTTTTTGCCTATGCTGCTGGTGCGAAGCCAACTCTCAGATTGCCATAGTCGAATACGGTATGATAAACTCCCATGAAGACATCTCCCAGTATCCTGCAGCAATTTTACATGTCAGAAGACGTTGCACGCACGATTCCACATAAATTTATATAATATACACACCAGAGAGGGCCTCGTGGTGGTGGAACATCCAAGGCTGTGAACCCGCTGATGCACTGTGCTGCAGTGCCCTGGCCAACCTTGAGAATGTACTGCAGGCACCAACGATGAGGGTGAGACGATTGCCAATGTCAACTAAAGCTGTCTATGAAGACATTAAAGCAAAATTATCTCTACATTTTTCTGCATCTGACAAGAACAATGATTGTCTCCAATTCTACACATGTAACTTTGCATTTTGTAATTTATGCATTCCACCTGATTAATTATGGTACTGAGTTCATATAATCAAGATTCTCAATTTCGGTTCGTACCAATATACCAAGTCCTGTTCGATACAGGGTGTACCGAGGTATACCGACAGTATATCGGGGCATATCGACGATACATCCAAAAAGAACTAAAAAAATCTCCAAAAATATCTGGAGGTAATGATCCAAAAATACCGGGACATACCAACCGATATGCCTCGGTAACAATCGAATTTTGACTGTTACCACCCGGTACAAATCTCGTATCGGTTCCGCCTAATGGAGGGTGGTCCACATATCAGTATATTCTTGGACTGATACATGCCACCCGTACCGGACGATACACATCGAAGTTGAGAACAGTGGAATTTAATCATATTATACAGGAACACAGAACTCATAAGAACATTCTGGAAAATTACTAAGAACAGGATCATACCTGCTCTGGTTTAAGCTCAAATGTCTTATCACCGATAGTGAAAGAGACACTGGGCATGGAAGCTACAGATGCACAATCCACAGATGATTCTCCCATCGGGCTAGGCAGTCGCTCACATAGCTGTAGGTAGTTCAAGACACAAGTAAAATAAATAACTAAGAAGTGAATATAGCAAATGGTTCAGAATAATCTGACCTCGTTGATGTAATTTAATATGCTTTCTTGTGTCTGGTTCAGTCTTAGCTGATTCTGCATCCATACAACTGCCATCTCACAAGCATGGCACATACCATCACTATGCAGACCAGCTGAAGCATCCTCATTCTCATTGATTACACTCTCAATGCCAATGCTACATAAATAGAATACAAATAAATACATAAATTATGTGAATAACAATCGCAAAAGAGAAGAAAATATTATCACAAAAGCTTACAAGCTTAAACAAAAAAAGTCCAAGAATAACTGCTCACCTAACTCCATGAGTTCCATCAAATGTACACAGACCAACCTGAGAGCAAATTTTAGATGGTTGTGTCTGCCAAAATAAACCAGGATTAACAGAATGTTCTTTTTCTGATTCACAAATTGATTTGTGCAAGATAGACAAAATAAATGTCTAAGGCATCTATAAGTTCATCCATTTCTTCAGACCTGTGACATCAACTTTGCAAGAATTTGTTGCCCATATTGAGCTACTACTGCCTTGCACTCTTGGGAAACCACACCAGAAGCTCCAATTTTTTGATTAATTTCTGTAATAACAGTCTGCAAAGAAGATGCAGTTAAATTTTGTCATCAACAAAGTCTGTTTTAAAATTGCTCTATAATCAGTGGTTCAAAATGCACACTTTTATCATCATTGGTGGAATGAATTGAAAGTTTATTGCACAAATTTTGACTTTGGTCATGATTTGACAAGCCCACAGCACTAGATTTTCACAGCCAGGAAACTTCGTGACACCAACATCACAAGTAACCTTAATAAGTGTAAAGCTTCCCAACCTGAATAATGTTTTTTAATTAAAAGCTAAAAAATAAAGGTCTATTTCATCCCTATTAAAAGAAGTAAGATAACACCAAATGGACCAGTGTCAAGTGCCTCTTTAGGGAAACTAACATGGGGTCAATAACATAACAATTTTGCTCTGCCTTTGAACTATAAGCACTTCATCTCCATTGGAGATGTGGACTATAACCAATATATGGATAAACAAAATTTTAATATGCAAAAGTCAATGCTAAAGATTAATAGATTGCAACATAAATAAAGTAGCCACTATGAGTTCCAAAAAAATATACAAAGTGTTAAGAGAGACAGTGCATCAAGCAAGAATGAGAATATCAGTATCAAGAACCGGCAAAGGTTCTTCTAAATATCAAAATTCTGTTTCAATTTAATCTTTAATTTAAATAACCTAAGCTGACTTAAGTTTAATCAACTTATTTCTTGGGGAAAAAGCAAGAAAACAAATTGTACTTTAACAAACTCAGCATGGAAAGAGTACTACAATAACAGTTTATGGGTTCAGAATAAAGTTATCCATCTACTAGGAGTACAATGAATTCTATATGTATATTTTGTTCACCCATTAAGTTAATGAAATTTGAGATGTAACCAAATCTCATATGAACAGAATCTGGAAATAAAGCTCAGATAGAAAGTCACTCTGAATGTGGTCTAAAACACTATAGTTACAGGGAAAATTGTCTCCATGTTCTTGGACAAATTTTTAAGGTACATCAGGAAGATTTCTTTCCTGAGAAGTAGACTTCTATAAATGTAGTGACCAAATGAAATCTCTGATCACAAACAATAACCCAACAGTAGACTATGCACATTACCTGTTACATATACATTAGTCGATGATGGTTGCTTACAGGTAATGCTGCCATGGAACTGAAAATGCAGGTAATTTTTTCTCTACAAATTATGAAGCTTCCAATCTTAGAGTAGATTCATTTCCACAGACTTGGTGTTCACCAAGCTATCAAAGATTTTGAGAGCAAATTCAAACACAACATTGGTTGTTAAAACATTAAACATAAGGCATCCTTGACTAGTGATATTTATAACAACATCTAGATTGCACACTACAGCTGAACAATGGACACCTTAACCAGACCATTTTGACAAATGAAAATTATTTTAAGCAAGTAGTATATTCAGGAAAAATCTTGAGTTGTGTCCCCTGAAATACTTTTCTGAAATCTGTCCAAACCTCAGAAAATGATACTAAGACCACAAGATGACAAAGAGTATTTTAGAAGCTTTTACGCCACAAATATTTTAGAGTATTTTAGAAAAAATCCACCACAAATCTCTATTTATATGACTTTAAACTTTAGATTCTACAGCCACAGCATTCAAGAGAAGATATGAAAAAATGACAATTTATGTAATATACAGACTTTAAAGTCATAATAAAAATTGAACCCAGTAAAGGTAAAATGGAGCATAACAAGAAGTCTTATTAGAAATTACCAACATAGGAGGACTAGAAAATTTCCATTTACAACAATAAAAAACTTAGGACATTAAGATAAATTAAGAGAGAAATTTTAGGCATATGAAGAATTCAAAACTATCAATGCAGATGGTCATCACATGAGTTTGCTATAGATGCTTCCATTAAGACATTTGGAACAAATAACAGAAACCAGGATGGACACAATATCAGAAAGTTGACACTAAGCATACTGTTGGACCAGCAATCAAAGATGTTCCAGAATCTGCAATTGCCGCACAACCACCAGCACAAAAACCTGATAAACAGATAAAATATACAAAAATATATCATGGGTTAGAAGAGGTAGAGAAAAAAATAACTGCTGACAACAGAATAAACCAGTCCACTTGCAATACCAGTAGATTCATCACCAATAAGCACATCTCCCATGTTAAACTGCCAAAACAATTATAGGAATAACATATCAGTTGGTAAAATCAGTAAATTCTGTAAGCTATGTGCATGAATCTGTATCCAATTAATGAAAACACAAGCAGAATTCAGAAATACCCACCTGCCAGTAACCTTTCTGTGTAACAGGAACATAGACATGATCACCCTCATAATGATTTGGGTCAACTCCTCCAAAGACAATTTCACCTCCTTCCCCTTCCTCAGCATTTCGGTTAAACCAGAATGAGAAAACAGGTTCTTTAATAAGACCTTGCTTGACCAAATTATACCTACAAGGTAGAATTTGTTAGTTGAGTTGACCAAATTAAACACTTCTTTCATCAGTAATCACACTATGAATACAGAAGTTCAACAAGACATTATCATTACAAAATTGGAAGAGAGCAAATTTATTCATTAAGCAAACAAAGTGAATCAGGTATTGTTCAACTCTACCCAACATTATTCAACAAGGAACCTTTCAAAAGCATCATACTTGATGCCATAAAGGACTCCTTGAAAGCATTTCATCTATGAAAATATAAGCACCAGGTCCTTCTCAACTTCGACATATCTAGTAAAAACACATGCTTATTTAATGTTCCATTGTCACCGTTAAGTAACCTGAACTAATGTGCACCTTCACTTTGGAGATGATCGGCTGATATTTCTCATTTTAAAGATGTTAAGAAAGAAGAATTAATTCCTTTTTGTAAAATTTTACAGTTAAACATAACTACAAGCTATCTTTTCAGATGCATCTAGTATTTCATCAGTTCTTGCTAGCAAACAACTTGCAGATTCACCACATTTTCCAGCAGATAAAATAGAAAAATTGTTTGCAATCACTCAGAAACTAATATAATCCATGGTTTTAGTTATATAAATTAAATCGAATGAAATTTCCAGAAAGAATGTTTTTTAACACAAGATTTTGTTGTTTTTCTGGAAACTTGCATGGATGATAGTCTTAAAGAAATTACAAATTCATTGTCTACAACTGATAGATCTAGTAATCATATGCCCAATTGTTAAAAGAAATCGTGATTCATGTATACACATTATATGGTGCTATGTCCAGCATGTAGATAACAAATGAAGGGCTGCTGAATAAGTTACAAAATCATACAAAGAAAGCAGTCTACTGTATATGCTAAGCTTGAATGCACTATGGAACTTCATAAAATTGTTACAAACCACATCCTCACCAATCTTCAACAAATCATCCTGTAATTTATTGGGTACATTCTGGCCTTATTCATATTGGTTGGGTGCCTTGAAGACCCAAGTTGGACCACATCCAATAGCTGTGCAGTTTGGTTGTCACTTCCAAGGTTTAAGAGTGGATTCTGTTCACTTTCAATTCTGGAGAGCTTCTTGTTATGATCCTATTCACAGATCCGAACTTGGCATCAATGTTTGCTATCATCATTTGGCACAGATTGTAGATGTGCCAGACAAGATTGGAACGACTTGTTTTACATTTGGTGGGGTTTCAGCCACTACATGAGCTCACATTTCCAGGAATACCTACAGCTAGGCGAATTATCTGGAAGGCCTTGGATCACATATATGGCTTTGTGGCCTTAAAATTATAAACAAGTCCGAGGCAAAAATTGACAGGTGAAACAAGGCCATAATGGAAACTTACTGGTGCTTTTTATGTATTTTCTCACCCTTTTAGTGGATATTGAAGAGTCTTTATAGTATAGTTTGGACTTAATTTGTGTCTAATAATCCTAATATGAGCAGAAGTTAGGCAACTTATTTTGCTATTGGGACTTGTATATTGAGAGTTAAGAGAATTAGGAAGTTACTGAACAATGGGGTTAGCTTTTCTCAAACAATTCATCCAAGTTAACTTGTAAGTCCAAGAGGCATAATTAATGTCTGATATTTTTCATTATTGCAATATAGCTATCTTCTTCCCTCTAATATATTTGAAGTTAAGAGACCTAATTGGTGTTTTAAGTATTATTTTTTGTTTTTATATTGGGTTGGACAGGATGACCCAAAACGGCGTGATCCGCGTACCAATCCACACTCAGACTAGTACGTACCACCCCTTTGATACTGGTTTGGGCAAAACAGACTTCTTTGCAAATCATAGTTATATTTTTTGCACAATAATACATGTTTCACCATAATTCACTAATTAGTTTTGCTAAAAGATATTTGGCAAATATAGTTGTACCTTTTTCACATTTTCTAGAAGTTATGATTTTAACTAAGCGAAAATTGACACAAGCCCTTCAACAATAAGTTTTATCAAAGAATATTGAACAGTTATGGTTTTTCTCTATTGACACTTCTGTTTTTATTATTTGGTATCATTTCAATATTTCAACTAGTTTATCTAGACAGAAAGTTCATATTATTAAAAAAAAACAGCAACAATTAAATGGTTCTAAGTAAAAAAAAAAAGAAACTATTCAATTTTACAAGCAACTATCATGAGAAATTATTTGGAATGGGAATAAAAACGAAGCAATAGTCAAGTACCAGACAGGTGTAACATCCCCAACTGATATTTCCTTAAATCCAAGTCCAAGTATGCCATCAAATTTTGCAGCAAGGAACGTGACCCCTGGCTCTCTGGTGGCTTCAATAAAATCCTGAATGGATTATCTCTTATAAGTCAATAAAATCCCAAAACATATAAAGGGCTACAACAGGAGAGTTTGATGTAGAAGAAATTATCAAAATGTATGACCTGATCTTTAACAACCAAGTCACCAAGAGCAACATGATCTCCACTAAAGAAACCAGAAATTGATCCAGTACCATAATGGATTTCTGCAGTCTTCCCTGCTCAAGACAAAAAAATGTACAATTAGAATATCTTCTTCAATATATAACAAAAGATATAACAAGCTTGAACAAGTTAAGGTAGATTTGCCAAGGAAGTTTGATGGTGTAAAGGGCAATTTGGTGATTCATGTGAATGCTTCTTGTAAGAAAGTCTTTTGCAAGTTAAAAAGAACTTCAGAAAGATACAAGAAACAAAAAACAGAAGATTGATATTGTAGATGCATCCTAATGAAGTACATGATATCAACATAAATACATTCAAATACCAGAGTTGAAGAACTTGATATTTTGAATACAGGAGTTGCTTTCAAATGGTGAAAATAAAGGTGTGTTTTAATTTTCAAGCCAAGAATCATGTCACATGGTAAAGATTACTAGTTGGTTCTCCCTGACAATCCTTTACACATTTAACATGCAATCCAACAAATCTCCAACATAAGTAGATTGCCACTGTGGCTACAATTAAAATTATGTCCATAATTCATTTTTTTGAAGAAGCTTAATGCTACATTTCTTTCATGCAACACATGAACCGTCCGAACATCAAATGTTAGACACAGAAAGGAGTACAGGAACTCAAAGAGAACAACGATACAAGAAATTATAATGCATTTCATGCCAGAGACAAACCATTCTTCTCATAGGTGCTTGATTGGCTCGACTTGTACTTGGAATGGAAATAGCAAGAAATCTACAAAACATAGTTAGAATATGAATTAGCCATCTCGTAAACTGAATAATATTAAATTTTATAACCAAAGAGACACAAAGCTCACCGAGAAGTAGCATTTTGAAGAAGGAACCCACAGGTTCGAGCTACCCGTGTCAAAAATCACGGTAAACTTCTGCGCAGGGGTACCAATGCCAATCTCCCCAAAGTACTGCGCGTTCATGTAGTTCTTGAGAGAAATAATGTCGGCATCTTCATCATCACTCTCAAGACCGCCTTTTAATCCGTACCTTGGCCCCATCAAAGCCTTCCCTTCCTTCTCCAAAAGTCGGCCAGCAAGCCGGCTGTTCTCATCCAATGCTTTTTTCCTCAACCCAATGCGAATCAAGCCATCGGCGGCAGCGGAGGCCGAGAAAACCAATGGAAGCACCAGGACCGATAGCAAGAGAGGAATCGCGAAGCCTCCACGCGCCGTCGCCATGATTACCTGAGATCACGATGACGAAACCCTAAACTTCCTCAATCCAGGCCATTATCGGAGAATATAACAAAATATCAGAGAACGACGGGATTGCGGTGCAAACGAGATCAAGAAACGGCAGAGAACAAAAATCCCTCAACTAATCTAGAAAGAAACAATTACAAAAAGATTCCGAGATCGAACATACCGATGAAGGGGAATGAGGTCGAGAGTGGAGGCGACGGGAGAACGGGAGCAGTTTCCTGTTTTAAAAGCAGAAGATGGCACAACCACCTTTCAAGACAACGAAGCTCCATTCGACCTACCGGTCTTTCGTCTAAAAAAAAGTCCGTAGACGACGGAATCGTGTACTTATCGTGTCAACCGTTCGATCCCGCCTCTGAAACGATTCGAACGTCCGATGAGATGCCAACCACAATCTGTGGCGGATCCTCTCCAATTATTGTACGGCAAGAAATACGATCGTATGGTTTAAAATTAAAGTTGCAACAGGTGGAACCTGTGGATCTCGAAATCGAAAGCTTCTCCTTTAGAACCATAGTTGGAAAGGATCCAATACTCTCTTTCTGCGGCAATACGACGTTCATGCTCCGTCGTGATGGTGAGACGCGGTTACCGTTCAGGATCCGACGGTTCAGAAACGCTCGTGGTCGGTTTCCAAGGCCTGAACGGCCATCGTTCGGGATGCGACATGGAATAGGTTATATTTTAAGGCGAAAATCTAAGGAAACTCGTTCCACGAACCATCTGTCATACCAGGTAGGTGTCGTGTGGGGTCACGCAGGCATGCGTACTAAGTGTCGTTTGCGTGTACCATGGACTAACTCACTTACAGAAGACAAAAGAATAATAATAGGATATCTGGGTCCCACCGCACGTCAGAGAGAAGGGAGACAAAGGGGACGTTTCGGGGTGCTTATCGAGACACGGAGTTTGGGTGTCGTACAAGCAAAGAATGGGATGGGGGAGGCCGCAAAGGACTCTACGAACGGAAATGGGCTCCGCAAAGGGCGGAAGCGTTGCGGTTGGCATGGGATGGAGGTGAGTCAGAGAAATAGACAGTGGATTTGTGAATTGCCGAGAATGACAAGTAAATTTTCTTCTACATCAATTTAAATCGACTAGCTGTGGGTAGCTCAAGTTCTTCCCAATCCAATTCGAGTACTTACTTGTCTATTCGAACTTATTTTATAGAATTCGATTATAACATGCATCAGCAATTGGTATCGTAAGGCAAATTGTATTCTATATGAATTTAAATGAAAGTTTGCTATTTGTATTTTTTTTATTGACAACTCTGGAGTTGGTAATTCTTGAAAAAATAATAAAATTATATTTTATTATTTACGATCCCTCGATTACTAATCTTATTATTTTTATTTGCAACAACACCTTAACATCGCTCATCGCTTTGCTTGAAGAGAGGACATGGTGAGGTCGCTAGAAGAGCAATGTGGGCAAAACTTTCCCAATCTCCTCAATCATACTTGTGAAGAAGAGAATGAGGTATTTTAGGAAAGAGGAGGAAAAGAAGAAAAGAAAAAAAAGCTAAGTTCATTTGTAAAAAGGTATCTTAGGAATATTAAAAATTTTAAAATTATGTTGTAAATAGTAAAGGTTCTTACTATCTGTCAAAAAAGTGTTTATGCCGAAAAGGAAAATGCATAGGATTTCTTCTTGATTTATTGCAAAAAAATAGATGATATAGAGAAGTTTGCCGATCCAAAAATACATTAGATTAGATAATCCATTAGATTAGATTAACTATAAATTTAATAATAAATAATGAATGTCTAACTATTCGTTCAACCTTATAAAGTTTTTAATTTTTTTTTCTTTTATCTCTTGCACTTAAGGTACTCATTGAATTTTATTTTTTTTTTACTTTTCTCTTCGTGAGATGTCAGGATTTGTTCATTATTCATTTTCAAACTAATCAACTTGTTATTTTACAGGTCTTTCGATAAGTTGGCGTAAAGTTGCTTCACGATTAAGGTAACTCCAACTAAGTCCGTGACAAATTGCTATAATGATGCCTCACGACTTAGACAATTCTAACTAAATTCATGACATTATCAGTTAAAACTGAGATTGACAAACTTTCACAAGGCATGCTTATAGTTATTTTTGTTTCACATCGTATCATTGGCTTCCATATTTTGATTTGTTGTAGATACAATTGCTATATAGGTGGCAACTCTTTATACAATTCCTATTAGAACATTTATATACTTAATATTAATTAAGTGTAACTAAAGAAATTGTAATCGATTATATCAAATTTGGATCGTATGTCCAAGGTAGAAGACTAGAGTCATACAATAATGCCGTAAATTCTCGGGAAGGACTTTGGTGGTTCTTGATGGGCTAAGAAAAATTAGAGAGGTGTAACAAGTCAGGGCAAGCCTTAAATGAACATGCAAAATAGAAAGAACACATCATACCTTCTCAGAGTAGAAGGTAACACAGTTTCCAATTTCCACCTGTATATAGATAGAAGAAAAGTAAGTGAGCATCTTCATAACTGCATAATGCCCCAAAATCTTATCAAACTTATCAGATCTGTAACATCGAGTCTATGCATCATCATCTCAAATGTATCGAAGACAAAGCCAGTGTGAGTTTCCCAGTTTTCACTAACATTTTCAATTGCCACAAGTGCTTACCTATTGATGAATCTCGTGCACCTTCTCTTTGAGAAAAAGAGAAAGGAAATCGCAATGGTGTACCATCTCAAACATCTACAGCATTTCTATGCATCCAGTTGGTTTCCTGCATGCTGTATAGGCTCAAATGTAGGTTCTTTGAAGGGGTCAGGCATCCACCAAGTCTTTCTCAGCTCAATGTCAACTCCATCCGATGCCTTGGGCACGCGCCACAGTTTCTCTTGGACGCTCTTCAGCGAGGTCGGCATCCAGAATTCTCCAAAAAGAAGAGTCATCTTCTGCAGGACACCTGCATTCATCAGCAAGAACTCTACGAAAGGAATCGACAGCGGCAGAATCCTGTCCAGGTAAAGAGTAGCTGTCCGGAGCCGATTCCCTACGCACTCCGGAGGCGTCTCCACATCCCAGAGATGTTCAAGGGAAGGTGCGGCGTAGGCAGTAATCTCCATCTGGTTGCCACAAATGCATCGGTTAAATAGCGAAACCATCATACGACATGCAGACAGAGTGGACTTACGACGATGGTCAGATCCTCTAAGTTGGGAGCGCTGCGGAGAAGCTTCACCATCGGGGCTGATCCTCTTTCCATGAATTGCAGCTTCAGAAACAGCTTCTTCAATCCTTCCAAGCGGCTTCCACCGGGCAAGCTCTTCGGTAATGACGCTCCAATCTTTCAATTGATTGGAAGTAATAAGGAATCAAAGTGATCGACGGAAATCGGTAGGTAATCTGATAAGGAGGATGAAAGTAGCCGACCACAGAGTGTTCCTTGGACAAGTCCAGCGTGAGGCTGGTGATATACTTCAGACCTCGGAGCAGCGCGACAAGCCACTCAACCGCTTCGTCCCTCTGATCCTCCGGTACGCCATGGTTAAAGCGGATGGCTACCTCGGCCAAGAGGGGCGCCCGCTCGATCAGAATGCGGAATGGCTCGTTGGTGCTGACCTTCAAGCAAGCAAGATTGTTGCTACGGATCTCCAACTTGTTCGCATAAACAGGATTGCTGAGTACCAATTCCTTAAGTGACGAGCAGCACGAGAGTATCTTATTGAAGCCCACGTCCAAGAAGAGGAATTGGACGAGCAAGAGATGTTGAAGGTGAGGGAGCCCCGTGAACGCCGACGGTACCAGCAGAAAGCAGCGCCACAACTCTATCTTCTTCAACGTTCTGCATGAGAAGATGCATTTGGGGATCAGCAAGAACACTGATCCCCTTTGGGAAACGGCGAGCTCCTGGATGCCCGTGGCGCTGGCGGAGTGTACCATCTGCCGGAACCTGCCGTAGTGTACGTCATTTGTAGTCTGCATGTGGAAGCTCGTCAACGGGCTGTCGCGGGTGCATATGATGCTGCGCACTGTTTCGAAAGTGGGAAGGGCGCCGGCTCGGCTGAAGTCGATGCGGAAGCGAGGAAGTGAGGGGAAGAGGCCCTTCCACCGCTTGGAGAGCACGGCCGTGGCGGCAGCGTCGCCGATTGGTAGCTCAGCAGAATGGAGAGGAGAAGCTCGTCGGTTAGTCCGCTGATACGATCGCTTCTTCGCTCCCTCCCCGCTGCGCGAGACATGCTTCGGTGCTCCCTCTCCCCCTCTCTCTCTCTGTTACGGAGACCCAACAACTTTGGACCGCTTGCAAAGCTGGGAATCGTTTGGGAATGGAGCAGTTAAGTTTGTTACATGCCAAAAGAAAAAGTAGATATAAATAAATAATAAAATTGTAAATATTCTAATATAATTTCTTTGGAAATGAAATATAAAAACATAAAAATGTAAAGTAAAAAAAAATCAAGAAATACTTATTAATAAGCACATAGACAACACGGGAATGCTAAAAAAGTAGTAGTGCGCTGACTCTCAAATACTTTTGATGGTGAGAGGTTACGTAACTTGAGTTGGTCGATGATTACGTAAGCCTACACTTTTGGTTCTCATATTTTCTGTTAGGTTCTTTGGCTTTATTAATTCAAGAGAATCACAATACCGAGTAATTTAGCACCGTTCATTGTTGGATTGTAGCAGAAAAACTCATTCACAGTACACTTGAGCGTATCAATTTGACCAAAATAGATTATGTTCATTATGTTAGGCAGAAAGAGATGTAAAAAGCTAGAGTAGATATCATTACAACTTTCAACTTACGCAGAAAGAATAATAAAAGGGAAGAAAACAGTAGAATCATACTCGAGAAGAGCACATCCGAAAGACTCACGATCGAGTGGAACAGAGGAGCTTGTATCAAGACTTCCCAGATGGTGGAGGAGCTGTGTATAAAGATCTTAGCTGCCTGTCTATGAGCTTACTGTGGTGTAGAGCCTGTTGGAGTTCCATGTCATCAGACCACCATTGCTCCAATCCATGAGCTTCAAGAAATTTCTGCGGCCCCTTGTTCATGACAAAAAGCTTTGCCACTACCTCTCCTGGACTGTTAATCATCTTGGCCTTGTCTGAGCTAACATCAGTAGCGACAACAGCACCAGAAGGGTCAGTGTAGTAACAACAGATATAGTCACTGTTATTTACATATAAATGTGGCACCCATTTCTTTATCTCATTGCAGAACATCTTCCCTCCATTTACAGGAGCATTCTCTTCGCCATCAACTGCAACTTGGACTTTTGAAGGCAAACTGTCCTTAATTTTCTTCCAGAGAAAGCCAGCTTTTTCACCGATATTTCTGAAGCTCATTGCTAATGACACCGAGGGTGGATTAAACAAATGGCACTCCACAAGAATCCCCTCTTTGGCCAATGCTTTTCCCACTTGTAGAGCAAAGCCAGCTCCCAAGGAATGCCCACCGATACACACATTGTTGCTCCCAAATTTGTCAACCATCACCTTAAGTGCTTCGAGAGCTCCATGAAACCTGACCGAACCTTTCAAGCTTTCCCATGCCAGGAAGCGGAGATCATCCTCTAAATCTCTTCTAATGGTTGGACTCTTCAGTAATGTCCCCCTGAGTGCCAGAACAGCCCTGGGTGCACCAGCTGGTCTCATCAATATAAGTTCTGATAAAGCGGCAGATCGGTCCCATTCTAAAACTGCACCGTATATGGAACCATCTCTCTTGTCCGTTAGAGTCTGTGTCAGCTTATACTTAGATGGTTTCCACCATTTTGGTGCAAGACCATTCTCTTCGGTTCTCTCTTCTTGTCTGTCAAGTTCCAGCAAGTAGACCGCCTGAACAAAACATGCTATCACCATCCTTTTGTAGTTTGGATCTCTCCTACAGAAAATTTAAGACCAACCGACTTAATGCATCAGAATTTTAAATTTTAAAGCATAAACAGCAGAGCCAGAATAGGTTTGAAGGATGCACACCAGGACAAGATCCAAAGAACAAGCCTATAAATGCAATGATCATCTGCAAATTTTATCTTGATATACATCAAATTCTTTTACTTTATCAGTAACAGCTAAATTGTTTGGAGGTAGTCAATTTTATGTTGGCCCATGATTGGCATTTGGCCTATAATCTGTATAGCTCAGTAAAAAGGAGACTAAGATTGTTTATAAAGCATTTGCTGATCAGAAGTATATTAACTGTTGGAAGGTAAAACAATGAATTACACAGAAAAAGAGACAACGTTGATGCAACACATAAATGAGCACCAACTATGTAATCAGCGGGTAATTACTTTCA